>NW_028186945.1:729186-802334 GCF_003343005.1 Rhea americana | reverse complement strand
CGGCGGCGGCGGGGTCCTCGGCGCCGGTGTTGAAGGAGGAGTACATGCAGATCTCCCTCTCGCTGCGGGGGAAGGACCAGTAGACGATCCTGCGCTGCACCGGCTCCGGGATCCGCTCGAAGCGCTCCTCCACCCGCTGGAACGGCCACTTCTCGGCCACCTTGCGAGCCGCGATGTCCAGCAGGGACTCGGGGCTCTGGGTCTTGCCGAGCGGCAGCAGCCCCAGCGCGGCGGCGGCAGCTGCAGAGGAGGGTCCGGCGCAGAGCGCCCCGCCGCCGGGTCCGGCGCCGCCCGCCCGCTGGCCCGGCCTGCACCCCGAGCCATAGCCGGGTCTGCAGCAGAGGCGCTTCGCGGGGGGAGGGAGCTGACCGCGCTCCGCCATGATCGCGCCGCTTCTAAGCGGGCGGCGGAAGTGGCTGTACCCTATAAACGGCACCAGGAAGCGGGCGAGCGGCCGCGAGCGCGGCGCGCCCCGCCCCCTGCCCTTACATGGCCGCGGGGGCGGGGCCTCCCGCCTCGCCCACGGCCAGGGGGCGGCGCCTCATGCAAATCGGCGCCACAAACATAAATAGAACGGCCCGAGGAAGGCTCGCGCCGCGCCGCGCCGCGCCGCGCCGCGCGGGGGAGGGTGCGAGGGGCCGCGGGGCGCGCGCGCGCGCTCCCCTGCTCGGCCCGGGGCGGGGCCGCGGTGGCGCCGCCTCCTCGTCCGCGCCCTCCGCTGATGTCACGCGCGCAAGCCCGGGCGCGCCCCGCGCGCGTGGTGGGAAAAGGGGGCGGCGCCGGCGGCGCCCTCAGTCGCACCATGTAGGGGATGGAATGCGGGGGCGGGGCCGCCGCCGCCTCACCCGGTCACCTCTGCTGGGAAAGCCGGCGGGCGGGGGAGCGGGCGCAGGGAAATACGGTAATGGCACGGGAGCGGCGGCGGCGGCGGCCGCCCCGGGGGAAGGCGGGGGCTGGCCCGCCGCCAGCCGCTCAGCCGGGCCGCTGCCGGCGCCCGAGCTGCGGCGAGACGGCGCGGACGCGGCGGAGAGCAGGTGAGAGGCGCCCCCGGCCGGCTCGCACCGGCTGCGGCCCGGCGCGGGGAGAGAGGGGCCTGGGCTCCCGCCTCTGGGGCAGGAGCCGGGGTCGTTTTCCACGCGCGACTGAAATAGCCCTGGGCGCGTCTCTGTGGGGTGAAGCCGGTTTGGGGTCTCCCCTGGGGCAGGAGCCGCGGTCGGTTTCCTCATGCGTGACGCAAGCAGCCCTCAGGCTACGCGGCTATCAGAGGCACTACGGYAGCCGCGGCGTCCCGGCCGGGCGCGGCCCCACGCGCGCTGTCGCGGCCGTTACGCCGCGCGCGGCGCGAGCTGGACGTTAGCGCCTCGCTCCGCAGATGGCCGGGCTGGAATCGCCCCGGCAGCCCAAGGTGAAGGGCTTGGTGCCACAACCCGCAGTGAGTAAATTCAACGCAGTTAAAATATGTTTGCTTTGGTGTTGAAAGATCTATTTTATATATATATATATATATATATGTGTATATGTATATGTGTGTATATACATATATATATATATATATATATAAAAGCTGGTAATAACCGTCTGTTCTAGTTAATTTTTAGCAAGTGGGTGTAATGGGTGTAACGCTAGCAGTTTCCACAGTGCGTAAAATAAAAAGATTTTTTTTATTATTATTTTCAGGATCCACTCAAAYAAACCATTCAAAAATCATATTAGCTGTTCAGATTAAATGCCCTTACTTGAAAAAGAAAACACAATAGCAGGCTCAAAATCATAATACAAGATCCCTAAATCAGACAGAGTAAACCCTGAATGAAGTCTGCGTGCTGTTACATCTGCTTGCAGCAGGGAAGAACGGATACAATTCTAGCCCTAATTACAGCCAGGCTGCTGATGCAAAATATTGTAGAAATACAACGCAGGAAAGATTAGGGCTAACTAATAAAGCGGATAACTTTTCTTCCTTTCATGGGGGAAGACTTTGATAAAACCTTATTTTAGAACAATCAACTCTTCTTTTTAATGGAATTAAACGTTCTGATAAACCTTACTTTGAAAATAGCATTTTTTTTAGTAACTTACAGTAGAGAAAACACCTATATATCTTGCTTCCTTTTAGCAATGAATAGCAGTTGCTGACACGTGATGCAGAATCCATAATTAGAGTGCCTTATTGCCTCATTTGCTCATGTAGGCTAAGTTATCCAGATGGACTACATTTTCCGTGACGCAATATAACTGCTTGTTGGGAGGTGCACATCAGGGGACCTGGCTCCATCAGGGAATACTGCTTAAAGAATGTYGAGAGTGACAGGCATTAGACCTGGGAAATACAAATAGCATCAAGCAATCAGCATCATTGAAACTTAATACCTATTTTAATTTTCACCAAAAACTTAGACTAGGGCAATAATTTATTTTTAAAACAGGTGTTTGAATAGTTTTGCAGAGGCTGCATTTGCTGTTAAAAATGAATTAGAAATTCAGTCAACTTTATCAACCTTGCTGATTTAGATTTCTAGAGAAAGATTGATGGAAGAGCTGACAATGGTTTAGAACACACAAATATTGGCTTTTCGGTATGCTACTAAGTTTTTAGTAGCATTGATTTGTAATTTCTCGAGAGAATTTTTCTGTGGCTAGGAACTGAACTTTTTTTGCTTTTTTATTATCACTATTTGTTCATATTAAGAAAACAATTAAAGGTTTTAAATTAAGATGCTTAAACTGCAGACTAACAGGGTCTAAACTATGTTCAGTGCACCTTATTTTCTGCATATTCTACAACTTGTTTTTTTTTTTTCTTTGGGATCATGAGAGCGACCTTCTGGAAGGCAAATGAGTGTAGACTGATGCAAAGTGTTTCCCAAGTAAAAATGGTCACCCTTGAGGGGTAAGCACCTTGCTAGGATGTCAGCTGGCTTTTCATCATTTTAGGCATGCGTCTCCCAAGGGATCTACTTAACTTGACTAAATTTGGGGAGTATTTGGGAGCCTAAACATTACAGGCAAGAAATAAGGACATTGTGTTTTCTTTTGCTATTAAAACAGTATTGATTTCAATATTTCTGAGGGTGGAGAAAGAGGAATGTAGAAGGTAAAAAATGAATAACTTTGCCTATATATTTATATATATGATCAGAAGAAATGAATGTTTAATTTTGTCCCCATTACTTAATCTTTGTTAAGAATTCTCCACATCTTGAAGCGATTTTTCTTGTGTTGTTTGAGCATTATTTCTGTTTTAAACAGAAATAGCAAGTAAGTAAAAATGCTCTTCTACATGACTTGTTCTTTACCAGGTCTTAGCCACCYGCTGTGATAAAAATAACACCCTAATACCACTGGAAGAATTCTTCATGTTGTAATAAACAAGATGTATACTAAAAATTGAGAAATAAGAAGAATGAGAAGTTTGCCAATGGGAAATAAAATATCTGTGACAAGTGAAGGTAGCCCATGAGTCAATTATTTCAACTTAGTAATTCTTCTACCTTTTCAGATCTGTGGAAAAGAATAATCAAAAACTGACTTAAGAAATGCTAGAGAAAAGCAGATGAAAAAGCCCAAAGATGCACCTGTTTCATTCACCTACCACTCAGCAGGAATAGCTGCTTCCCATTAAGTCTATGAATATTCATAGCTACACAGGATGCTACTTAAGCTTTTTTCTTTTCTGGGCTAGGGAGTAAATGAAGAAGTAATGGTGTCTGTTTTGAGGTGATGCTACAAGCATCAGGTGCACTTCTGGGCTCCTTCTGCATTGATGTACCTGTACCACAACAGTAGCACTAGCAGTTTACAAGTTATAATCTAAGCCTGAAGTTCCTCTGTCCTGCTAGCGTTGCCCTTTGAGTTCATTTATCTTTTTGAAAGCAACTGGGAAGAATGTTAATCCCAGGGAAGAAATTAAGGTATGTTAAAGCCTTACCATAACTATGTTTAAATTTGTAATTAGTTAGTTTTTCTTTCAACGGATGCTCTTTCTGGGGGAGACCTTACTGAGCATTCATTTCCTCTTTTTCTGCTTGATGCTTCTAGAAGGGCTGCATTCCAGTGTTATACAGAGAGAAAAGAATGGCCACAGAACAGCGACCTGATTTTTGTTAACAYCCTGCACTTAGCCAAAGGCTATTCTACAAGCTACTTGGAAATACAGCCTTGGCAACAGCTCAGTTGTTAAACTCTTTCTTAATAAGGTTTCAAAGCAGTAGGCCATTTCTGATCATTTTCAGTCACTGCAGTAATACATACGAGGCTTAGGCATTCTATAGGTTTTGTTTATTTAAAAGAAAAATCACATACAGTTGTACAGTTGTCTGTGTGAAGTGAAAAATGATCTGTATGTAGAAAACTCTAGATTTCAGACAACTGAGTGCTAGACAACACAAATCACCCTGCTGGTTAAAACTTATTTGGAAAGATAAGAACAAGAACCATTAAAGGAAGACTTTAAGTAGAACAAGACACCAAATTCATGCTTTGCGTAAAATATTTCTAAACACAGGGAGGACAGGGGTCAGAGATGCAGGGGAAAAAAATTTTGGGAAAGAAGGTTGAAACTGGGAGGATTCTTAGAGCCAAAGCTTTAAGAAAAGTGTTAAAAGTTAGTTAGAAGTTTAAWAATTGTGTACAAGAAAGGCTGGTGGGTATACTGAAGCAGATGAATTTACAATGCAAAATGCATCCCTTTTTTTAACTTGTTCCTTTAAAGTTTTTTTTTTTTTTAAGATAACTAAGCACTTTAGTTTCTATAAGAAAGCTATAGATATTATGAATTCCAAATGTATTTATTGCTTGAAAGCTTGAAAAATGATGCTGTAAGAAAAGGCAGCTAATATCACTACGCTTGGCGTTAGTTCCATGATATTCACAATTAGCAAATTATTTGGGAAAACAGACAGTTGGGAGGAGAACTGAGGAAGTGATTATCTTAAGATTGTAGATGAAGAAAATAGTTCTATTTGATCAATATCKTCAGTTTTTAAATCTTTTCTGAAATGGTTTTATTCACTGTGTTCAGAAACTATTTTTACCTATGAGTTAAAAATAGAAAGTCTGCCTTTAAAAGCCTTTTAAATCAAACCAAACACTCTAGGATAAATATTGCCAGCACTTTTAAGACTTCTGAGTCCTTCCATTAAAGTGAAAATAAACTAGCAGCACTGAATGAGGCCTTTCTTTCAAAATGCAGCTTTTATTCTAATTAAATTCCACAATGATTCCAAAACCAGAGTCAGATGCTAGAGTCTAAAAACATTTAGGAAAATGTACTTAAAATGCTAAGCGTGCTTTACTGGTTTTCTAGAATAGTGTAAAGAGACAAACATCTTAATTTAAGCTAAATCCTCTTGACATTCATTGCTATGTCCTCTGCCTTTTTGTGGCTTGATACTTGACTTATGAAGTCATTCTGAGATGGACTGAAGGGGAGGGTATTGTGTGTGCCAGAGTCCCAGAGCTGCGTGAATTAGTACGGCTCTGTATTTCCTCAAGGAATGAGCACATTCAGTTTACATTTATTGAGAATAGACCCTGGGAATGAATTATTTCTTCCTTATAAGGAGCCATGTGTTGGGATATCTGTTTGGTCAGTTTAGCTCACTACTGAATTACCAGGGATAAAAGCATCACTGTTGCAACTAAAGTGAAGGTGTGCAAGTGACTCCTGAAAGTTAAACATGTTGAACTGATTTAGAAGGTTCAGAATTTGAGAGTCTTGGAATAGAGGAGTAAGATCATCTCRCCTTTCTTTAGAGTTTAACTTACTCACTTAATATTTGCAAGTCAAAAGCAGAAAATTCTGCTCTTGAGCTGTAAGAGAGAAGAAGCTGTATTTAACATCACTGTAGTTTTGTTGTGACCTTCTACAGATCTAAATTGCAAAATTTTTGAACTCTCAAAAAATGTTATTTCTCTTGCAAATTTTTGTAAACTTTATTTTTAAAGGTATATATTTTTCTAGGATCAATACAAGTTTGCCAAAATTTTCTCTCTCTAGATAATTTTTTTTCCTTTAATGCAAGAACATATACTTATGGTAAAGTGGTTGTGAAAAAAAAAAAAAAAAAAAAAAAAAAAAGAAAGAAAGAAAAGAAAGACAGAGAGATTCTTAAAGCTTTAACCTGTTCTGGTGTCACACATTCTCTCCCAGAAATATGCTAGACTAGTTAAGAAGTTAATCAGTTGCAAAATGGAAATGCCACTGGTCTGTCTTCCAACATTTATAGGAATTCCTCAACATATATAATGTACAGATAGTGACGTTTTGTGTAGTCAAAATTATGCAACTGATGGTCTAAATAGAAATGTAATTGGACTGGCTTCTTGTGGATAAGCATTCTACACTAATAAACTTCTATCATCTCTAGCTTTCTCCCTTTAAACTGAACCATGACTTTAGACYTCCTTGCATTAGACCCTACCCAACAGCCACTGGGCTACAACAGGCAACATATTCTTGACTGGAAATTCTGCGTAAAGAAGACCATGCAAACCTTAATCCACTAACGTCAAGAACAAAAATTTTACCTTACCCAGATGTTCACCTGTGGCAAAGAAGGAGAAAATGACTACTTGCACAACAGTAACTAAAAATATTCAGAAGTCCATTTTCCRGGATACAGAGTGCTTGTAGAATGGCTCTGAGAGGGGAAAAAAAAAGATAACTGAGGACCTGCAGAAGTTACGGAGGCAGAGGAGAGTCAGACATTGTTCAGCAATATTAAAATGGTTCCTGTTTGAACAACTGTTGTACTTTCAAAAGGCTAGGTACACTAGAGTTTACTTCCTCTAACTTAGTCACCAGTGATTGCACATGGCAAACTGGGGAAATTGCATGAGCTGCACTTAAACATGTTTTCTTAACAATCCATTTATACTTTAATTCTTACTGGTTGTTAAACTCTTAATTCACAAATATTCAAAGAGTATTACAAACCTGCCTGTAGCTTTGTTGGAGCCAAAATACAAATCCAGTTAGGATTTGTAGAGTAGTATTTTCTTGGTTGTATCAGAGACAAGCTTGCAAGCTAGTAGTGTAACAGTTGGCTCCACTGTGCAGTTTTAGCCCACTCAAGCATAGTCACAMCTTGGGGTAACTGAATCTGTCTTCAGGTACAAATTAGACAAACCTACACCCAGAACTTCTCACAGGAAGAAAATCTCTCCTCTTCCTCCCCATTGTATAAGAATCTAGGCTTGCATCCGTCTCCAACAGAATACCCTAGTATTGTAGCTGCTCTGTGACACAGTGCCCCCTGGGCTTTTTCAGCTGTAGGACACAGTGAATACAGTCTGTGATGTGGATTAAGCTCCTTATTTTCATAAAATAGTTTAATGAAGTACAAAGTCTTACTCTATTCCTCAGCCAATCTGGATTGGATATAAGGGCTTCTTTGTAATTCAGACATTCTGTGAAATAAAAGACTGAGATTTCTTCTATTGCAGAAATGTGTCATCGAGTTAAGTTTCATTTAGACAAAGAGAACAACATGGAAGAATAATTAGTAAAGACCAAAATGTATAACATTTGGGGAATTTGTTTTTACTCTCTTCAATTTTCATCTTTACTTATTTTAGCTGCATAGCCGATTTGGTGTCAGCTCTATCCTTAAGCTAACTACCATTTAAAAGCTATGGTATTGTATCAGATTGCGTTGAGCTAAGTCAAACTTYGGCATTTGATTAAATTTTTAAGGCCAGGGCTTAAAAAAAATATTAGAAATTTTGTAGCCCAAGTGCTAACTAGAATGATGTATATTTGTTTTACCATGCTATTCTTGCAAAGCCAAGTGACTGGGCTATGATGAGCTGCATCCCATTGGAGCAGTCAACTTTCTAAGTTAAACACAGTTTACCAATGAATAYCTTGGGTGATCTTGATATACCTTTACTTTATTTTTTACACTAACTCTATATATTTTCTTTATATATTAGTCTGTTTCTACCACTTCTTTCTCTTTCCCATATCTCTTTGGCAATACTTTGATAGTGACAGTTCAGTGTAGAAACAGACATTATATTTCTTTTTTTTTTCTAACTAATGCCACTAAACATTTCACCCACTTATGTTCCTACTTCTTATTCTTCCTGTTCTACAATCTTGGAAATTGTACCAGAGCTAATATCTTGGCTAAGCCTTGTAATCAAATTCAGAAGATAGAGATAAAATATGGTTAGAGCTCTTCAGTAAAACTTTGCTAGAAAACCCAGTACTTCTTTCTACTTCAGTAGCTTCAAAGGTTTCGTTGGAATCCCTTCCTTGGAGCAGAGCTTTAATTTTTTTCCACTGGCTTGTGGCTGAACAGCATCTAACTTTTGAAGTTGCTCAGAATAGAAAGGGAGAGCATTCTTCTTTTTCCTCTTCTGTGCTCCAGGGATTAAGATGAGCAGAGACATATGCCTCCACTGCACTTCTACACTTGGAATAACAGTGGCACAATGAACTCTTACTTTTCCAAAGTGTTACTTTTTCCATGGGGATATTAGAATTTGCAAGAATTTGTCAGTGTTTCTCAGTTTTAGGTATTGAAAAGGAAGGGACCTCTTGATACTTAATATGTCTCCATGTTTCTTTGCTTGAATAAATTGGGTAGACTCATGGGATATCTGTCTTATTGCTAGACACTGCCCTCTACTGAACTGTATTTGGGACCTTCAGAAGCAACAGATAGAGGCATTGTTTGTGGTGTATTTCACATGCTTTAGGAGATACTGTGTCAGGCTGGCTGCAGGCTTAGGCAGATGTCACTATCAGTCACCTTAGGGATGTTGTGATCCATGAGCAGGAGGGATGGAAATCTGTTCTGGTGTGTTCATATTTGTTGTTCCAAAAAATGGAGGTTCTGGACAGGACAGGTCTTTGTGAAGCCTTTGAATTTATTGAGCTGTGATGGCTGCAGAGAAGGTCCAGTGCTATGTTACTGCTCCCCTCAAACTGTGAAGAAGGAAGAATCTCTCCAGTACCCTGAGTCAGAACTGCTTCCTAGTCAGTAGCTTTTGTACGTGCTTTTTAGAGCTTCATTTCAGCCAGCACAAAAATCAACTTGTTTTTCTGTGGTTTCAGTGGTTCTGAGTAGCAGCAGCAAAGCCTGGCAGATGATGTCCAGTTTTCAGTTTGCTGAGGGCAGCAGCACCAGCACCAAAGCTCTGCAAATGCAAACTTGGACAGCCAATACTGCATCAGTTTGCACCCCATTCTGACCTCTCAGTTTACCTTTGCAAATATAAAGGCTTTGATTTTTGTATTTTAAATAAAGTTTACCAGCTGTGGTTGAATAGCTGTTTTTCATGTTTTCTAGGAAAGCTAGAGATGTTTTCTTTAACAGGAAAATAAGAAATCACTAGGGTATGGGTCAGGAGTGGAAGAACTGAGGAAGAGAAGTGCAAAACTAATGCAAGCAAGACTTGAAGGATGATCTAGCACCCAGCCCATTGCCARCTCCACCCTCTAAATGGCATTTACTGCCAGGGAAATTGGATCCACCCTGGACTGATTCTAACATTAGGAAAAACCTCCTAAAATAACTCTGGGCCTTAAAAAAGTTGCAGTTTCCTCTCCCAATAATTGATGCTGTGGTGATGACCTCCATCTGGTACTCAGGAGTTGCAGTCACCACATCTGCTAAGGGGAAGAAGGCAACTTTTTCCCTTTGTTCAGAATACCTTGCCTTTTCTGCAGTGATGGACCTGGGAGTGAAAAATTGTTTGCTGAGTCTGAGCACTTCTTGAAAGGAATGATATCCCCAATACTGGCAACTTGGAAATGAAAATGCAACTTCTGTTTACTCCGGTTTTTTAAAAATGTAAATGAGGAGGAACCACTTTAATAGTACCTAGGGATCAGTCTAAATTCCATTATTACCATTGAATATGGGTTTATTTCATACTGTTTACTAAATTGGGAGTATAACCATGGCAACATTCATGACACACTCTGTATGGATCTGCCAACACAAGAGTGAAATTAGCATTCAGAAGACAACTTTTTGAAAGTGGCTTAAGAGCTAAAAACCATGTTTCAGACTACAGTCAGGGTAATGATAAACTTCAGCATCTGCAGAGTGAGCATTACGCAAAACTTCGTCTTAAGCTAATCTCACTAAAAGTTTTTGTGATATCATAGGTATAGGTATTACCTGGCTAAGTAAAAGCATAACGATATAAATACATATATCCAGCTTTGATTCTGACAAGCCTCATAGCATTTTGTGTGAAGTATACCTAGAAATACAAATGCTAATAACCTGTTATGCTCAACTGTGGTTCGCTGGATGGTTGAATTTACTTTGCTTGGAAAATATTTAGAATTACAGTTCCTATACAAGATGAAGGTTCTACTTTTTGCCTATAAAGAAAAGAGGTGAGAGGTGAATGGAAATAAAGAGGAGAATGYAATAGGAATTTTCTGAGTTAGTTCTTTGCTGATCCAGGTAATGTATTGATAAACTGTTGATATCAATAAACTTAATCTAACAGCTAATTGTGTTGTTGTTGCTTGTTGTTTCATTGAAGTTGTGGTCTAAGAGAATGAAGCTGGACTGAATAATAGCTTGTTTCTTCATGTCTCTCCACTGATCATTTATTTCTGAAAGGAATATAATCAGTGTAACTACACATTTCTTCCTCAGAGTCATATCAGCTGTTGCAAGTAATGCTGAACAAAAATATTTCCCTGGTTACTTTTGCCTGCACTTTTATCTGTGGCTAACATCACTGGTTTTGTTCAAGTCATTTTCATCTTTTGTGTGCATCTGTCACATAAAGACATATGTTTCTATAAATAAGCTTCATAAGTCATTTAGGAGATGTGTAGGAAAATATAGAACTACTTTTAACTAAATTTTGTAAGTTGGCTACATTTTAAGCTGACTCTACCCTTTTAACAAATGCTCAGAGAACTGACTGTTCTTCATTACTTCAACATACCATTTTGTGATAGCACATCCAGTCTGATGGAATATTTTATGCAGAATTACTACTTCCTCTAAGTCAGTGCTGTAAATGACAATTACGTCTGCAAAGAACATAGCATCATTCATCTCCCTTGTTGCCCTCATGATTATAAGTGATATACTTAAGGAGGAGTATATTACTGCTAACAATGATGTGGATCTGTAGAAATGATGGAATTGTCACTGGTAAAACAGAAAAGACCAAAACATTGAATATTTGTTCTGTTTGGTGTGTGTGTGTAAAAACTGATTTTTTATCACCTTGCAAGGTGAGGAAATGCATCTGGTTCCAGCAGTAACTCTGTAGCCTGTTAGCCATCACAACTAGGTTTGAAGAACTGCATTCAGATAACTTTCATCAAAGTTTTTAAACTGACTGAACAGCCCTCTGGTTTGTTATTTTATATAAATTAGAAATACAAAGGCAATGTAGAGGACTTGATGTAGCTAGAGTAGTCACATTAAAAGGGGTAAGTAGGATGACCCAGAGGTTATTTGCCATCAGTCTAACATCTACCAGGGTGAAAATATAGATAACTCATACAA
Source organism: Rhea americana (assembly GCF_003343005.1). Lineage (NCBI taxonomy): Eukaryota > Metazoa > Chordata > Aves > Rheiformes > Rheidae > Rhea > Rhea americana. The sequence goes on along the minus strand of NW_028186945.1, from coordinate 790,836 downwards.
GTCTTATCATACAAGCTCATACAAGCTGTTAATCAGTAGAACTAATGTCGGTCCATATGGGTATATGAAAAATAGATGTATCGACCCCAGTTTTATTAAATGACACACTTGATAAAAATAATTCTTTATGTAATAGCAGTGTTTATGTAATACTTAGACTTTTTGCAGACATTTTGACTTATTGCCACATGACACTTTTTATGTATCGTGCTAGTTTAATCAATATGGCCTGTTAATTAATTGAATATTGGTTAACTGACAACTCAAAATGAAATAGTAGATGGAGAACTCTAACTACCAAGTATATTCATATGGGGATTATTTTAGAAATTGCTTTTAGCCATGTATTATTTAATGCTTGTTTTAAATGATATCAAAGATTTACAGAATTATTAATGATAGCTCATAGATGACCCAAAAGATTAGGGATGTAATAGACAACAAAGATAAGTCACTGATGCAATCCAGATGACTTTGTTTAATAAGTTGGTTGCAAGCAGACAAGTGTTTTGTGGCTAACTGTAAAGTAATACATCTGTGAACGGTGAAGGCAGCCTGTCCTTTTTACCTGTTTATTCAAATAAACAAATACCAGCACTCGAGAAAGAACAGAGAGGACCCTCAAATTTGGGAGCCAGTTGAACAAGGTGTTTTCAAAATACAATTCCCTAGGAAACACTGCCTCTTATTTTAGGGGAGACTTGTTTTCCCAGGTTTCCTTGTACATCTTGGCTCTGATTATCTCTAAAACATGCAGTTACATTTTATGCTTACACAACTTTATTATGGCATCTCTTTATTATGGTAATATTTCCATGCTATAGATTTACTGTACTTTTGAACATTATTGAACTAGTCTTTTAAAATATTTGGCTTATGCCATAGATGCTTCACAACTTCAGTTACTCTTTCTCTGGATTATATAGCCTTTTCACATATATGTATGTGGGGTCTGTCAGGACTACATTTCCATCTTATCATCAGCAAGTGTACAGAGCGTGTTCCCCCCCTGTGCAGACAATGCCCATGTTAAAGGCTCTTTTAGCTCTGTTACTGGCCCAGCTTATACAAGGCAGAATTAAAACTAGTGGATCTCTGAAAGAACATATGTAYGGTTCTTTCCATGTGCTCATTCTTCTGTGGTCTTCCAAGCTTCACTAGTGTCAGAGTTAGAGCTCTAAAAAATTGTTCCAGAAAACATTTCTGAATAAGTCTGTTGGTACAGCTATAACAAATTTCACACGGTCTAAGCACTAGCTGTATCAGGGCAAATTTAATGCTGCTCTTGCCTTTTCGCATCTTCAGAAATGTATGTTTTGATGGATTTAAGAAGAATAGAAGATGCTAGTTGGGATTTTTATTCTGTTAACCAGCTTTTTTGTTGATTTGTTGATTTGGAGGAAAAATGAAGGGGTGCAGAGGTAACAGTGGTATCAAAGGTAATAGTGAATGAACTCCTGGATATGGTGCTGTGGTCAGAAAGATTCATGTAGTTCTTGGCTGTACAAAGACAAACCTCTAGAGACTAGAATTTGTTCTATGTTTGGCACTGAGACAATTTTTGTTGGAATACTTAGTTGAGTTCCAGGATTTAAGAAGAGTGTTGGTAGATAGAAAAGGTTCAGAGAAGAGCCAGAAAAATAATTGATTCATGTGGCGTAGCATGAAGGATGGAAGGAGGTTTTTCTGTTTGGTATATCAAACAAAAGTTTATTGACTGCAGTCCCAAAGTATCTGCAATGAAATAGAAACTTAATACCTGCCTTTCAGCYTAGCTGAAAAAGACATAGCAGGATCCGCTGTCGACCTGAACAAAATCAGACTGGAGTTGAGTGGTACAATTTTTCCTAAATGATGAGGACTAGGATTGGAACAGTTTGCTGAGAACTAGAATGGATTTTCTGTCTCTGGTGATTTTAACCTCAAGAGATGTTCATCTTAAAAGACATATTAAGACATATTCTAGCTGAGATCAGAAATAATCCAGGAAATTTCAATGATGAAACAGATCAGCCCAGATGTTCTAGCCCTATCTGTGATGTAGAGCAAGGCATTTTTGCTTCTTCCTTCAACTCTGCTATGGCTTACTTCAGTTCTCTACCTATGGATGATAACAGTTTTACTGTAGCTTTCATGCAGCTACAACAGTCTAAGAAAGGGCATAATCATTGATGTAAACAGTATAGTAAAACAAGGGAGCCAGACTGTAGAAAAGGCTTCCCAAAGATGTACACAGAAGACAGCCAGCCACACATGGAACTTGAGCACTTCTTTTCCTACCTCTTCCATTTTCTGAGCAAAAATCTTGTGAGTTAATAATGCATCTGGTGGTTTCATGTTGTACATAAGCTTATAGCCATATACAAAAGGTAGAATACAATTTTGGATTGACAGTCCCAGCTCACATATCAGCTGATGCAGTCCTGCATGATTTTAAATGTACCAATGAAACATGTAGACACCTTTTGAGTTACCCAAATTCACAACTTGAGTTTGGACTCTTGTTTACAAAGTGACACTTAGTCCTTCAAATAAAATATATGAAAGTAATTAGTAATATTTGCTTATCATTATTTACAACAACTCATTTCCCTCTTTGTACATAGAAAATTAAAACGATGTCATTGCTTAGCTGAAAATTTCCTTTCTCTGCGCAGTAACAAATGCAAAGATCTCTTACAATGGTTACTTCAGCCCTCTTGCAGCTTAGGGCAAAACCACATTGGCAGAAGGACAATATCCTGTCTCTGATGGCTATGAAGCCTCTCTGAACTCGACCTGAATATGAACTTGTACAAAAGGAACCTCTGTGCAGTGACAGGAACTTGAAAACAGAATGCAATTACGTAAGATGTTTAAAATAAGTTGGGAAGCATATTTGAATGAGATCAGCATTCCAAGTAGTCCCTAAAAAGAATGGATATTTGTATCTCTGTTCACAGTAATTCTTTTTTTATGACTGATCATCTGGATTTTCTATTAAGCTTCCTGCAATCTTGAGACCTTGTACCTGATAGCAATCCTTCTTACCTGCCTTTTGGGGCAAAGTTGGCCTTGGCATCCTGCACAGATCTTCTAAACTTTAAATGCTTTGATATTGGCTTTAGGAAGTTTGTATAGGATATCAAGGGATGTGTTAAAAGAATTGCATCATGGAAGGGCCCCTGTGTTCTCCTGTCCAGTGTTAAAGAAGCTAATAAATTGAGTGGTCTTAAGAAGTCAACAGAAAGAAGAGTGCCAGTAGTTTCCTGAAGGTAGTAGGTAGCATTGGTCACATGGTTGTTGTGGCACTGACCGTAATGGAACTGCACTGACTACTGCCTTTGGTAGCAGTAGCACCAGTGCTTAGTCTGTATTCAGTTGAAGTGGATTTCCAGCTAGGCTGGCAAACAGGGTTAACATTTACTAATAGGGAGATTCTTCATTCACTTTGAAGAGTAGCTTTTCTCTGTGATATTCTCATCAGACTGCCTTGTGTGTTCTTTGTAGTTTCACTCGTCATTAATATGTCATTACCTCCTCATCCATTGAGGAATCAGATAGCTGGTTGATTGTACTTTAAAAAGAAAATACTCTAGAAATCTACAGCTAAGCAGAGCATTTGATTTCTAGTTAAGTCTTATATTGTAGGCCTGAATCTCAGATGGAGTCAGGTCTCATGGTTCCATGCGTGGAGAACTCCAGTTTTGGATTTTGTGCTTCTAAGAACTATCTTTTCTTTGGGGTCCCCTCTGCAGTACAGACTCTACCCAGCAACTCTTACTGAGACAGGAGGTTCACAGTACAACTGTTGAGACCAGGGCTTAGCCTCTCAAGCCTCCAAATGATTTTGCCTTCTCGCCTCTTGTGCTGTAGTTTATCTTGCAGCAAAGTCACAAGAACAGGTCTTGCAAAGCACCTTCTTAACATGCACTCCCTCAGCACAGTATTTGCTGGTGTACACACAACTACAGTTGACTATAATTTCCCCTTTTCTGGTAATTATCTGAAGAAACAAATGTTGGTCTCTGTCTTTGAAGGAGGTCTCTTTTCTGAAAGAGCCTAAGTCTTTTGAAAGCAGATTCAGTATCTTGTCTGCTACTTSTAATGAGATTTTCCCAGTATATGCACCAAGTTTATGTCAGTGCTGCAACAACAGTCAGTTTTTTGTTGGTACTAATAGCAATGCAATTGCTCTAGCAGGCTGAAAGTGTTCCTGATTGAGGTACTCTTGAAGGCTGCTTCAGCTTCATACATATTGTCTTGCTTCTGCTACAAAATGGAGAGCCTAATCTGCACTTTAAATTACAATGAAATCATATCCACAAACTGGCAGTCATTCCCCAGACTATCACACCTTGCTTTTAACATATGGGCTGACTGACACAATCAGATCAAATGATTTTCCAGTCTTTTTGCTGTATCCGCTAGGCAGCATTTCTCATTTAAGATTCCTATAGTGAGACTATCTCCAGCGATAGCTCAGATTCTCATCTGGTGTAAATTATCATAGTTCCAGTTGACTTCAATGGATTTGATAATTTATACCAGCTGACGTTCTGCATTTGAAAACCCTGTAATGAAAAGCAGCTGCTATTATAACTAACTTGAAAAATGATAACTGCCTGGTATGTGCCTGAATCTAGMTATCTTAATAGCTGTTACTCATCTGCCAGCAGACCACTGCATACTAGAGAATTAGAGAGYCCTGTGTCCTGGTAACTGGCATTGTGTCCTGTATTTTATCAAAAATGAAAGYTGAACAGTGACTACCATAGTCCTTGACAGCAACTTTGCTGGGATACCCAAAAAACCAACATTCCTTTGGCAAAGCCCATGAGTTTGGCTTAGCTAGAAGCTAGTTGTATCTTCATACTGACCATGAACATTGCACATTGTTATATGATATTTTAGAGCAGCTACTTAGCTTTATCAGTTTATTGAGATTTACTTTTTATTTCCATATTTATCTTCAAGCCAGATGAACATTACTCAATATTTAGTATCTATTTGAACTTGTAAAGATTATGAGATTGCATAGATATCAACTATCTATATCAAGAATATAGTAAGAATTTGTAAAATATTTTCAGAAAATATGATCTTTGACCTATTCCAGTGCATGGTATTGCTAATAAAGTGTCTGTCACTGTAGGTTTGAAGAGAATGTGTCTTCTTTGTTTATAGTACTTGATTTACTGGAGTATGTTGTGCAGTTTTGCTTGTAAGAACTATTTGTACCATAAAGCATGAAACTGTTTCCCCAATTACTTTAAAATTTATATACAGTTGTGTTCTTTCTTTTAGTAACAACAGCACATAGCTCTGAACAGCTCTGAACATTCAGGCCTGGTSCAGGCAGGCTCTTTTGAGTGCTGCTCAGTAGGGACACCTTTAGTGAACGACAGAAGTTTCTGTCCATGCTCAAAAACCCTCCTCAGTAGGTCGGTGAGAAAGAAAAGGTTCATTCCAAATTGCTCCTCAGAAACCATCCTTACATTTTGCAAAGAGTTTACATCCATCTGGACCCAAAGGTAACTCTTTTCCTGGTATGCATAAGTTGAAGCACTGATAGATAACAAAATACTTTATTATAGGAAATTAGCTTTTCTGTTCTTTTCCTGCTACCCAAAGGTCATCTTCTACATCTCTAGAGCTTCACGTTTCCTCTGCTATAATCTCTTCTCCACACTACCCTAATACATACTTTAAGAAATCTAGCTAGCACGAAGCCCTAAAACCCCCATTTATGGTGGTGTTAGGTGCATGTTGCGGGGGGGGTCAGCATTTTGGCTTTTTCCTCCTTGATCAAATTCACTTAGAAATGTGTAAACAAGTATGAGTTATGACTCACCAATCCAAAGAAATTAGCTGTTTACTTAAGAGTGTTTACAATCCTAAATTGTGGGATGTATTTTGATAACACGTCAGATCCTACTGCAGCAGAGGGATACTGGGTTAGTTGCTTTAGATAGCAGCTGTAGCAGCATCACCCAGGAGAGCCTGGTACATGCAAAAGAAAAACATTTGCCCTTCACAAGCCTTTTAGAGGTGCAAACATAAGGATGACAAAAACGACCCTGTTGACCTTAGGTAAACAAACTCCATTAAGAACAGGAAAAGTGTCCTTATCTTTAGGGTAGTGACAAAACTTCATCAAGAACCTCCTCAAACTTACAGTTTTTTTTGTCTTCTTCCCTGCCTCTCAGTGTCTTTACCCTTGACCACTGTCCCCTTTTGGGTGACTCCTTTGTCTTACTGCAGAGGGAAGATGTCTTCTACCTTTGTCAAACTGTGGCTGCTTTTCAGCTCTTACATTCCTCACTCTTCTGTGAGGCTCACTGCTATTGTTCTGATCCTACGTAGGGGACTGTGTACAAAGTAATCACAGAAGGCAAGGGGAAGGGGAACAAAGACAAATAAATGCATGGAGAACATCACCTCAGTGAGTCTGCAGTAAGCCTGAGGTATGTTTGAATTGGCCTGATAATCTTCTTCCCTAGGGAGTTTTATATTTTATATAAACTCAGAAAATAATCAGAAGTACAGCTATTTTTACATTTAGAGTTTACAATTTGTAAACATACTAAATATTTTGTTTTTGCAACATGTATGTTTGAGTACAGCTTTACTTAAGAGAATTTTTCTCTACATGTGCTCTATAATATGCTGCTTATTTTTTACAGTGCTACTATAGATAGATATATGGTATGTGTTGATATGTTGAAACAAATACAGCAGCACTTGTATTATCTGACATGCTGGCAAGTTGATTTGAATTTATTTGCAGCTAACCAAATCGCCGTATCCAAAAACTGGTCTTAATTATGGATATTCAATTTTGTAGGATTCCTATATTTGGTAGAATAAATAGACAGCTTCTTATGGCAGACAGGGATTTGGATGATAAAATATAAAATGAGATGCAGTACCATCAACTTCAAGTCAAGTGAAGTTATCTTCACACATTTACCTGAATACCTGTCCATGTAATTATAAGAGGTACTGAAACAGCCATTCCACCCAGCTGCTACCGTAGTCAGCACCAGCTCCTCCCACTCAACTAGTTTTGCAGCTAGTCCCTCTTTTGTTTAAAATGTATTAGCTTGGGTGTAATCAAATGCTTCACTATTCTCATCAAAAGTCTTATAAAAACTGTGCCAAAACAATTTTACCAAGCTATGAGATTTTATTCTGTTCTGGGTCTCTTTCAGGCCAATAGTGGAAATACAAAACACAAACTTGGAAAGAGCAAGTTGGCAGCAATGGTCTTGGAGGCAAGTCAGGAGGAAAAAAAAAAAGATCGCTGGCCCTCCCTGGCCCATCTTTCTACCTTTCCTCCTTTTCTGAATCAATTATGTCATGTGTCTCTACATGTCATCTGATTTACTTGATTTTGTTATTCCTCCTTGCCACCTGACATCCTTCTCTGTCCAGTCTTCCCTCCACAGCTATGGAGCCTTATTCCTACCCTCTTCTAGTGTTCTAATTTTGTGTCAGCTCTCGTTTATGCTGCCTTTAAAAAGTAGAGAAATAACAACCTAAGCAAAACGACAATCTTACTGTTCGTGCTTTCCTTGTGATCCTGCTGTTCTCTGTTCTGGCATACACAACTTAATCTTGGGTTAGCCTTCAAAGTTTGTCAACTATGTTTTGTCAGCCATGCTTACCACTGCTGTTGGAACAGTTTATATCTCGAGTCTAGAATAACATCATTTGCCTCAGTAACATTAGATCTCCTGAATGAATACTCACCTCACCTCTTCTAGTTTGAGCAGTCCCTAACACCAGCTCTGAATATCCATGTCCTTTTGGTCAAAGGTTTAAGACTCAGAGAGGCTTAAATTCAAATTGATCCTTCTCTCTTTTAAGTAGCACTGTCATTTGAAAAAAATGTGTAGGTCCCATCAGCCTAGGAATGGTATGTGAACATCAAGCAGCAAGACTTGGACACTGCCTTATCAGTGAGATGAAAAGAGCAAATAAACCCAGCTTCACAAGACCATAGCAGCTATAATATCTCTGTCCAGGCCTATTGTTGTGTATCCAGTAGAACAAGCAATCCAGTGCTTCCGTCAGCCTCACATCCAGCTGCCATCCAAAATGTACGCTGTATGACCCAAAATGTCACTACAGTTAAGGCCAGACAGAATGTGAYGTAAGAGCTACCTTATAATACAAAACTGATTCACTGAGAAATTGATATTGTAGGAAAATAATTTCCTGATTTAAAAAAAATCTGCCTCATGAAAGGTTTTTATGCTTATTTCTAAGTAATATAGAGTATCTAGTATACTGTAGGTACATAGTATATCTACCTATTCCAGTACCAGACACAGCACAGGAAATGCAGACAACCTTCTCATAAGGCAAATGCATCCATTAGATAGTGGAGCTTTGGTACAGTAACATGGACCTTTGTACAGAATGAGAACATTCACGGCTTGCTTTGTATACGGGTGTGAATGCTCTCATCACTCATAAAAGTTCAAATATTTTAGAAATCCTACTAAGCTCTCTGCTTTAGAAGCAAAGAGTTCTTTGCTCCCTCTCACTTTGGAAGTGAACTCCAACCACTAAAACCTCTCTTTCATATACAGCGTGCATTTCCCTTAGTAAGTTTTCTATTTGTTGTCSTTTTGGTTTCACCATGTGCTTTCTCCTTCTTGTATCACAAAATAGTAAGTAAAAGAGGCTCATTTCTCTCCTCCATAGTTTTTTTTTATATAGTACACAAATTTCTGTTATATCTCAGATCTGTCTCCTTCTAAGCATCAAATTGTTTTCTATCTCTTTATACACAAGCATCAGACTCTAGTAATTTCTAGAACCCCTATATTTCTATCAGGCTTTTTAATYTTGGTAGATTTTGTTTTTACTTTTTTACTTTAAAGCAGGTAAAAAGAGAATTGAGCATATTATTTCAGGTGAGGACACTCTTAGAAAAAAGCATAAAACCTTCCACACATTATCTGATCAACACACTTAACAGCTAGCTCTTATCTAGGGAGCTGGTTTTATTATTAGGATTCACCTGACTTCAAGCAGGCACAATTAAAGAGCATAACAGGAGAAATCAACCTGAACTGACCTATACACTTATTTTTTAATTAATTTTAAAGTACATTTTCAATTTTTAAAAATGATTGGTGTGAGAACAGCAGAATAAATAACCCATATTACACACATTCAAATCATTTGAATTGTTAAATGTTTTCTGTAGAAAGTCATAATTGGCTAAAACATTTTAGCATACAAGAATATAAGGACTGACTTTTCTGTTATTTATAACACTTCTTTTTTTCCTCATAATACAACAGATTTGTGTGCACATGTAAATTTGTGTAGTTGTACTATTCCTTGCTAACATTTAGCAATGCATACATATACATCTGAATCAGTATAATAACTGAACACATTTTGCAGAGGTAACAGTATTTCATTTGAATTTAAATGTCTTGTTTTGAATAAGCAGTTATATTATGGAGCTAAATCAGTCGGCTTAACAACAAAGGGCAGTATGCTGATGAATTATGCATGTTATCTGCATTTTCTGCCTGCTGATAATTGACAGGTATCATGGCACCTTCTACAAACTTCCTGTAATTATATGCCACATATCAAACACTGACTTATGTGTAATGGTCCCCCCYCCATACACACACACAAATGTTTTTATGTTTTATTTAGAGCTTACAGCATTTTTAAATTTTATGTTTCTCTTACTCTGGTTTCCAAGCTGTTTTGCCACTCAGCCATTCAACAATGTTAAATTAATAAGATTTCTTCAGCGTTAGTTTGTCAGAGTCACTCATCCAAGCTTTTTCCATACTTTTTATTTGTTTTATTTGAAAAAATTTAGTAAAGATAAACCAAAGAAATTTTTCCTTTTAATTGTCTAAGAGAACTAACTTGCTGTTTCAAGACTTGTAGTAAAATAGATAGTTCAGTCTTTGCTATCAAGTTCCTGTCTTTAATAACAGATATATTTTAGACATTACATAGCTGGTTAGTTAAGTTAAAAAAAGAATGTCTTAACAGAGCTGATTAAATAGCTAGTTCCTTCTTGGTAGTATATATTTAATTGAGAGGAACTCCACCATAGCAAGGACACATTAATTGGGTAGCTCCGCAACCAGACTCATTAGATGCAATGCTTACTGATTAAATTTAACCACTACTGGGTATCTTAGCACACGGTTCAGAATTACTTTTCTTTTAATTCAGTGTTCTGCTCCTTGGAAGGAAATTAATTTTACTGAGAATTATTTTAATAAGCCTGTGATAATAAAGGTATAATTAAAAAGGAGTCTTTTAGTTACCTTAAAGGGCTTTTTACTTATATTGCCTTAAATACCCAAATTTAGATTTTAATCCAAAAACCTACATTCAGTAAATGATATGCCTAGTTTATGTAAAACAGCAGGACTAATATATACTACAGAACAGTTACTTACTTTCTATTATCTCATCCTTGACAGTATTCACATGAAATAAAACCCAATATTCACAGAAAGAGATTGTGCATAAAGAAAAATAGATAAATACCTATTTTTCCCCACTAATTTAGACTTAATTTGTCAACTTCTTCTCTAGAAACCAAAGCTTATACTCTTATCCCATATCATTGACTAAGTTAAGTTTTGAGGTTCATACCTTAATGAAAGAAGTGAACTGATACAGTGCTTCTCAGTGAATTAAAATATATTATTAAATATATTTTAATATGAAGCATCTTTCATCAAAAACACTTAACAAACTGTCAAAATATGATACCTTGAAACTCTGGTAGAAGGTGACAGCTTGTAAACAGTCAGTGATGTTAAAGGAAATAAAATCTACTACCACCAGCTAGTAACATCTCTGCTCTTCACTAAACTGAAAGACAGAAGTTCAGGAAGGAGCAAAAAATGACAGTATTTTTTTTTTTCTATCAGGCATGATTATTTGCCAAAAACATTTGGTTTTGTGGACCTTGCTTGCTTGGAATAAGTCAGAACTCTAAAAAGCAAAGAGTAGATAAGTGAGACAAAAAGTAGAGGGCAGATTTTTAGCAGTTGTTGGCAAGTGTTTATAAGAACAGTTATCAATGACCATATGGTCATAAACATAAATTTAATTTTTAATAGCTTAGCATTCGAAGTAAATCCAGAAAATTCATAGAGACAAATAGAAGCATTCTGCTATGGGGTGCACTAACTTTTATATTACTATCCCTACTTTTAGGCCCGAAGAAAAAGATACTGCTTAAACTTTTAAAAAATGTGCCTTTAAGCAGAAAGTTATGAGGTACTACAAACATGATTGAAACAGAAATGAACATGCTCCTCTCAAATTTTTATTTTATATTACCACCAATGTACCTAACACTTTTGTACAGATTTTTGTTTTTTAGATGCTGCTCATCGAGCTTATCCGGAGGCAGCACAGCTGCTTTTCCCAGAAGCTTTCCCTTTTCCCAGAAGGCTATTGTCTTCATGGGAGAAGCTCTCCAAACTGTTTAAGAGGTATTCAAACTGCAGTAGGAGGTTAGGAAAGCAAACAGGCTGGGGTGCTTGAGGGACGCAAGACTTCCAGAATGTCCAAGGGACACATAGGAACTACTCTTGGAAAGAAAATGGCAGATCAAAGACATTTCTGTAGGTTGCCTTATTTAGACAAACAAAATAAAGATTAGGAGAGGACTGGTTTAATCTTGATAAAAACAAAATCCAAATGTCTTTAACTTTGTATCCTTCTAAAGAATAATCAAGCAAACATTCAAAACAAAACAGGCTCTATGATTCCTTTTCATCTTGTAACGATCTCCACACCTGTCAATCTGCTTAGCGTAGTCTAATTTGTTTAGGGCTAAATAATACAACACTTTCCTCACAGGAGTGGTACATATTTAGGCAAGTAATCTTGTGAAATTAACAGGACTACTCCTCTAATTAAGAGGTTCAAGATGGGACCTTGGCAAATACCTTATCTATAAGTATTCACATCAAAAGTGCTTACATAAGAGGTTATTATTATATTAGAGCAGTGTTATCTGATTTTCTTTAGTGGAGGTGGGCCACATCACCTCCCTCAGGAGCACTCATAGGGTCCAGCAACCAGTCTTTCCACTGTAATATGGTCAGAAGAGAGTCTGTTACCTACTCTCATACCACAGGAATAGACCTGTCACATCATGGGTGTGGATGGGTGCATTTCCAAGCATATAATGGAAGATACCCAAAGCCGTTAGGAAAGAGGGTGGAACAGTTGCTAGAGCAATTCCCTGGCCAAAGAGAATGGCCCTGGGAAAGAACATCATGGAACAGCCCTCGGCTGAAACTCTTCCGATGGGCTGGGTATGACTTGCGAGCCCTAAGTGAGTATCCCCCACACTAGACCTATTTCTTTTATGTTTGCAATCATGGATCATAAGCTACTAGGTTGTTCAAGTTCAGGCTCGTTATTCAGTTTGTGATCATTTTATRCACCTGGAAAAGGGGATAAATGAAGATCCATATTGCCTAACTACAAATGCTACACCTAAATTGAATTTTCCCTTGCAAATAATCTGCACATAGATAGAATGCCAGTCTCTTAAATAAGCTCATTCGTTAGAGAATTCCAACTACTTTCCTCTCAGCTACAAGTAGCTTCTGACAGGACTTACACCTATATCATTTTGTGAGTAGGTCTTCAAAGAGTGAATTGAAAACACACTGGCCTATACTTGCCCCTAGAGAATAAGCACATCATTTCTGCTTATTTTGGCACTTCAGTCTACCAACAAAAAAGTCTCATAGTGGCAAAGCAGGCTGTCATTTTGATAGCAGGCTGACTTGATTAATATAGTTGCGAAGCTTGTTTTGCAATTCAAACCTTGTCAAACCAAATCCAAAATGAGTTTCTTGGATAAATTACAATGTAAATACTGAATCAGAACGTATTTTCTGTAATTACCAAGCAGTTCTGTAAAAGGAGCCCTAAAGCCTGATAATGCTCCCCCAGCAAATGACACCTTTCTGGAACATTTCAGTACTTGGCATCAGGAGGCTGATGGTAAGTTTGCATGCAAAAAACCACCAGCTTCAGGCCGACTTGAAAGTGGCTATGCTCTAGTCAGCCCTAGTACTACTCTAGTGGGAGATAGGAAACTCAACAAGCTAATGTCTAAAGCAAATGGACACATTTCCTATCCTCTATTTTTCATTTTAAGACCTTTCTTACCTAGACACACTTCTGTCAGATCAGCCCAGGCATCAGCAGGCTTTGCTCTTCATTGTTACTTAAGACAGCAGCATTTTAACTTAACCATTCTCATTCATTGTATGCTTTTATTTCAGTAAAAAGAAAAAGAAACATATAAACATCTCTTATTTTTGAAAAATGTCTATAGGCAAGTGTTGGAATTTTTCTCTTCCTGTAAATCTGGCAGTCAGCAGTCAAATCTTTTAAACAACTGGTTTTTGGGATAGCTTGCAACCTTGATGTCTGCAGTAGCTTTGTTTATTGGGGGCCTGATTTTTAAGTTGGGGCAGCTTTAAGTGTTAAAATAATTCAAAATAGGGCCCTTGGTTTTCCATTAATATTCTTCCCATTTAAAATAATGGGGTACCAGTTCATGGCCAAGATCTCTCAAATAATGACTGCCCTGAATGACTCTAATAAAGCGCAGCAGCGTGCACAGCAGGTGGAAACATTCTGAAGGAAGCTTTTTTCAGTCCAAAAGTAAGGATTGAAACTGAATGTTTCACAGGAATGTAAAAATTTGGACAACAGCAAAACAAATTCCTGTGTTTCTAGTGCGGTGTAACTGCAGCAGGTGAGCAGGGCAGAGCCAGGGGGGCCAGCCGGCAGCCGCGTCCCCATCGGGCGGAAAAAGGGTTTCCCACATCCCAGGCCCACGTCCTCGCACTGAGCTGCGCTCAGCCCTCCGCGCTCGCCCGCTGGGGACATTACACTTCGTATGAGCAAGCAGCCGTCGGGGCTGTGGGACGGGCTCCCGCAGGGAGGGTGCTCGCTGGGGGGCGACGCCGGCTGAGGACGCCGCGCGGGGCCGGGTGCGAGCCTGCCCTCGCCTCCGCGGAACCAGCACACCTGCGCCACGGCTTTGCGGGGGGGTGTCTTTCCTGTTTCTAAAATGTACAAGGATCTATCTGTCCGCTGGCAGTATACGTATAAACACCTTTTTAAATCTTTCACAATGGAATTGTTGTTTTCCAGCCAGACTTATTCCTCACTAGGACAATATTTACAGGCCATTGGCCACCTTGAGAATTTTCTGGAATTCTCCAACTCAGCTGTCAGCTCTGTGTTACTATACATCTGTAGTACTATATTTCACTTTAACATAACAAAGAGGGAAAAAAAATCCTCTGTCCCCCAAATGTTTCCTCCCATGCCAATAAATGTCCTTGTGCTGATGATGCTTAAACTAGGAATTTATGTATCATTATATTTCAAAGATGCACTTTAAGTATTTACATGTAACAACTTCCTGAGTAATACAGACTGTACTTGTCCAGAGCTGTTACTGCAGTACATTTTTTCAACACCCAATTACTACATGCTTGCCTCAAGATAATCTGTGGAAATTTTCATGAGAACTGCATTAGTCTCGATTTCTACAAGATGTTATCAGAATCAAAACAAAAATTCATTAAATAAATATACAGTAACTTTATGCCAGTATTGTGTACCACTTCTGGTTCTACGTGATGCACAAGTTTCACATTTCTACTTCATCAGTATCCATCATATTCACAGATAGTCTTAAAACCCAGTATATATGTAAACCTATGGAAAAATGATATTAAAACACCTATGCCTTAGATGTGAAACATCTCTAAGTTTGTTACATAAAGGAATGGAGAAAAGCATTTAATAAAAATACAAGATTATTAAAAGCATCAAATCAATTACTGTATTTCCTTGCCTGTGATACCATAGGTTAAAACAGCGTCACAGTTCTCTGAGGAGACAATGTAGGAATAGTCTGTGCTTCCCTGAGACATTTCAGATTTATTGTGAATTTTTACTTTAGAATGGGTAAAAGTAGGGAGATAAGGCAAGTTTAACAATTATAATATTAAAAAAAAATACTCCTGTTTTGGAAACAAGGATAACAATGCTGTGTTTATCGGTGACACCCTGCAAATGAAAACAACCAGTCTGCTTTCACTATTAAAGTCAGATGAACAGAGATCAGAAACAGCAATACCTTCAGGAACAGCACCATGGCGAGTTTAACATAATCTTAGTATCACCTTTAAAACCTGAAAAACCCAAAGCACAGCTTTACTATTTAAGAAATCCATCCAGTTAAATTGAAAGAAGTGGAGAGAGCCCAAGCACTAATTGAGGACTTTGCCCAACAAGTATGAAAAGGCTAAATGCAGTGCAGAGGAAGCAGTACAGCCTGCAATGTATTCCACACACGCCCCGCAGTGGGGGGCCCAAGGAGAACTGAGCGTGCTGGGGAAAGAACACGAGAGGAAATGCTCCAGGTAGCAGGAGTTCACACTGCAGTCCGGTGAAGGCAAAGACAGGYTGTGTCTCACACACCACCTGACCTGACACTGCTCATTTCCCGTCGTTTGTTGTATGTGGTACCTCAGCACCTACGCTTGCCCATGGACAAGGTCCTTTCTGCCTCCCATCATGCTAGGTGCTATCCATGTGCCTGAAGCACGCACAGTGTGAGTCCTAGAGTTAAGCTGATATCAAGGCATTAATAAAAGAAGAAGCAAGTCCGACAAATACAGCAGCCGTCTTGAGGATTTTTTAGAAAAGACTGCACATAATAGTTTAATTTCAGCCTTACTTCATTCAAACTTAGTTAAAAGCTCAAAAAAGTTGCATATGTACTGCAAATAAATATTTTGCCAAGAACATTCATCTGGTTGGGCCAGCTGAAGGTTTGGAACATTCTGAGTAATGCAAACAAGTCCTAATTGAACCTATAATGATTGAAGTTGTAACAGATACTACATAACAGCGCCAGCTGATAACAGCTAGCAGGTGGGTAGACTCTTGTGTGCTGTGCAAACCCTGCTCATTCTATTTTCTCTTTAATTTCCACCTTTAACTTCCTTTTAGTAAAAGTTGTTATACCATGTCATAAATATAGAACATTTTGGGGTAGGAGCTGGCATTTTGGTATGGATTTTGCGGTCTGTGAAGTCCAAGTTTGATTTTGACCCATAGGTTCTATTGTATTACAAAACACCATAATGACGTGGTGGATTGGAATTTTACTTGAGTAAGGACCACAGAATGTAGTCAGTGCCTAGCCTTTGCCTTGGTCTGTAGGTTTGCTTGCAGAAAAGATCTGCAAAAGTGCTTCAGAAAAAATATTCACATGCAATAAAAATATCTTCTCTTTTTGGCTAGAGATTTTTGGAAGACACTGAACACTCATTGCAGAAAAAAAAATAATATAGTATAAAACTAATCCTCTGTATTTATTCTGTAGAGCTGACAAAAGTGTTTTTTTAGTATTAAAAACAATAAAAACACCCCAGAATAATCCAGATTTTAAATCATCCCCAAATTTTAATTTTTACCAATTTCAATAACTCCCTATTTCGCTTGTACCAGAGACACTGATTCTACAATCAGAAATGTAGTAGCTCCCATTTAAGATTATGTATGCTTTACTTATATATTGTAAGCACCATCTTCTACTGACATTGCAATTTAATTAGAAAAGCAATATACTCTAAGAGAAAATAATGATTTGGTTATCTCTGCATCACTGAAATCTGAGACCTAGAATATATATGCCTTGAATAAATTCATTGTTTTAATATACCTGTTCTGATCTGAGTCATATTAACATATAGAGATTCAGTTTTTGTGTATCAGTTTAGCAACATTTCAGCAGCAAGACCTAGGCAAAATCACCAAGTAATTTCCATTTRTGAACAATCTATTTCATTATGCTTAATGCATTGAAAAGCTTCACTTTTTCTGTAGAGAAGTTCATGATTGGGATTGAGTTTTGGGGTCTCCTGCGAGACAAATCTGTAGGACAATAGACACTATTATTCTGCTAAGGTTTGGGATTTTACTTTTTTCCATTTGACAGGAACAAAGAAAGGAGGCCTGAATAATTCCAATTCAATACCAGATTTGTTGGTCATGAAACATAAATTTTATAAATAAAATAAAATGAAATATATACAAAAATTAAATTCTGGTGTCAGAAGAACTTTTAGCATCTTTCCTATGACCTGCTGTCATCAAAAGGGTTTCCTATTTAATATATGGTGATGGTTGGTTTGTGCTCAATTCCAGGCCCACCTCATCTTTGGATGTCAAAACAATGTGGATATTAAGCAGATATAAGATGTTCCATACCTTACAGTGGCAGAGTGACTCAGTCTTTTGTCTGTCTTGCATATATACATATATATGTGTGTGTGTGTGTATACATATATATATATATGAGTGTATTTATAGTCAAGAAACCATTATATGCTCCTTTTCTTAAATATGAAGATCACTGACATCTACCTAGCTGTGTAATTATAACATTAAACTAACAAATGAGATTCATGTTTGGTGTATATGAGAAATGAATACTCTACTGTCTCAAATGGAAATATTTTAATACATTTCTTACTTCACCACTTGGTGTTACCTTTCCATAGTCCTGATCTGCCCCCCATACCATCCTTGCTGAAAACACATTGGGATGCAAAGCAAGATATCCAGGGATCATGGACGCCCCTTAAAGACCAAGGGCACAAGCAGTTCATCTTGAGAAAGGGAAAAAAATATATCTGAAATGAAAAGCCAAGGATCTGAATTTACTCCTTCTGGTGGTCTGCCAGGCTTCACAGCATGCACATTATCTGACTACGTACCTTCACATAGTGTCTGGGTGCAAGACTGGGCTTCTTTGTCATGCCTCTTGCGGAGCATTTAAACCCATTGTTGCATTTTTCTAGGCTCTTGCAGGATGTGTAACACAGTATAAGAATAAGCAGTTGCATTATTTTCTTAGTGTCATGTTTCTTTGCTTAAGTACAAATATCAGGTGCCATACAAGTTGCAGCACTGGTTTATATTTGCACAGTAATTGCTTAAGTAAATTACAGCGCATGAGTAAGCAGAAGGGGAATAGAGAAAGGACTCGCTTACTTGGATTAAAGTTTTCCATTGCCTGTGTAACATGCGCTTATCGCTGGGCTTGCCTTAGAATGGATCCTGATGACCCAACAGCATGACACTGAATTATTTTGCATTATCAGTTTGCTGAGGGCCCCACATGACTGGTTATTGTCAGAGCACTTGAAGTCAAGGAGCAACTGATTGCATCCATGGCTGAGAATACCTGCACTCTCCATTTCCTATTRCTTCTTCTGCATTCCTCTCTAAATCTATGCTAGTTGTCTTTAAAAGCTCACACCTCCCAGTGCTTATGCTTGTGATAACAGGGTTAAAGAAGTCAGAAAGGCTAATAATTTCTTAAGCAGAGATGGGAAGATGTCCTAAATAAAAATAAGATGGTCTTCAAATTACCTCCGTTACTGGATATGGAACAGAAGAGCTGGGAGGAGAGGCTGGGGAAAAGATACTGKAGTTACATCAGAAACCTTCAGTTTTTCACTCTCACTTGTTCGTTGCTGAGTTTTGTGGTGATAACAACTGGTTTGGGGCTACCACTGAGGGTAGGCAGCACTCTCAGAAAATAACTGCAGTTTGGGGGACATCTCTAAAGAGCCTTTCAGCTAAATCTTTGCCCCAATATTTATACCACTGTAAATCATGTTGGCCAGTACAAACTTAGTGTCACCAACAATGGCAGCAAGTGTTCATATCACAGAAAAGAGGTCTTGAAYGATCATTCAATACTTCCCCTTACGATATGTTCAGAATTATTTTCAGCAGCATTTTACCTGAGTGCACTGTTTTACATCTCTCTGGAGCTCCATCAATAAAGACCTAATGTTCTGCTTCTCCAAATGCCTCTCAGATATTGAACAAAACATAATATACATCACAAATAGTGAACTTCTAATGTTCTCTCTTGTCACTGGCTCTCTCTCACTCCAGCTTGCATTAATCTCTGTTACTCTCTTGATACTCTTCTGTTATGGAGCTTAAAGTGTTCCTGCTACTTCACTATGCAGAGATAGATAAATAAGAGACTAAGGGGAGGAATAATAGCTCTGTAGTGAAAATGAATGTAGTCTTAGGTGCAGGTGGAGTCAAGAATTAGCAGATGCATGTACTCCCAGTCACACTGCAGAAAGAAGCTTATGCAGTTAGATTCATGCTAAGATCTTTTGTGTGATCAGCATCAAAGCAGTCACAAGTTTTCGCCAAATTTCACATTTTATTTCACTTCTCTGTCCTGATATTTTTGGTTATGTTCTGCAATGAGACTTGAAAGTGGGAATGAGGCAGGGG
This sequence comes from Rhea americana, assembly GCF_003343005.1. Classification (NCBI taxonomy): domain Eukaryota; kingdom Metazoa; phylum Chordata; class Aves; order Rheiformes; family Rheidae; genus Rhea; species Rhea americana. The sequence continues at coordinate 771,459 of NW_028186945.1, read as the reverse complement.
AAGCTAACGGGAGCTGTAGGTTGTGACCAAGATTGGAGATGCACGAGGGCAAGGGAGGGTGGCTAAGGAGCTACAAGAGTAGTTGGGGCTACCAGGGTAGGAGCAATGAGAAAAACTCCAGCTGGGAAACAATGTGTTGTGATACCCTTGCTATGAGAAGCAGAAGGTTTCAGACCAATAGCTGTGTACAGTCAGAGATGCCCCAGGTATTCAGATCATACTATGGAAGTACTCCTAATGAAAGCCTGTGGCAATTTGTCATTGGCTTACTCCTACAAAAATACAAGATGCATATATTGCACACTGAATTTGGAGAATTTTCTGACTTTCAGTATTTGGTTTCTCAATCTCAACATTACTTTTACTTCATGGGCATATACATTCAGACACATTTAAGGAAACTTAAGTAAAATTACTACTACTAACTGAAAAGACATATTTTCAGTTTGTCCTCAGAGTGCCACGTTAAATCTTTGACTTGCTTAGAAAACTAGAAATGTGTTAAAAATGCATTCAGACTTAATTTGATAAGATATTCATGTTTTAATGGACAGATCTCAGAGCAATTGACTTATAATGAAATATCAAACTTGATACCTTTTTAAATTTTTCTTTAAAAAAGACCTCTTAAATGTGTTTTTTTCATCTATTTCTGGGCATAGTTAGCATTACTGATGGGCTGTATGCTCTGCTGCAGTTTATTTCCCTTATAAAAAGAAAGGATCAGGAGCCACCCATGTCTAACAGGGTAGTTTTGAAAGTATGAAGTAGTTTTGTAGAATAAAGTTATTCTCTCAGTCCACATTCTTCCACACTCTTTCTGCTTTCCCTACTGTGAATATTCTTCCAAACAGTTAGGCTGAGTCTGCTCAGTACATCATTTGTTGTCCTAGGTATCTCCATGAATAACAGGCAACAGAGGGAAAGTACATGTAGCACAAAGTGACACCTCTCCCTTTATTAGATACAGATGCAAGGAAACCCAGTCTTCCATAAAGAAACTTACACCTTCAGTAGAGCAGTTCCCATAAAACAGCCTGTGTGTTGCAGGCAAAGGGGTCAACTATTGACTAGGAGTTATCAAAACAAAGTCCATACATTAAAGTAATATAGTTTCCTGTTCCAGTCAGCTCAGCCTTGCTGTCTTTTTAGGAGGAAAATCCACAAATGCAGATCTTCTTTCTCAGCAATACTGAGCAGATCCCAATTATTAGAAGCTACTTTCTGCATATCTTGCTGGGTAAGAGGGTACACAGGTACCCTCTTTTTCATGAGCATATTCATGAGCTTTCTACCTCCTTCTCATGAGCTGAAAGACTCTCTGATTAGCCACTCTAGCAAGATCTCTTGACCAGGGACCATCTTTTCTCCCTTTTGTTTTGTAACTAGCTAGCTTCTCCTGTGAATGGAGTGGATACCTCTCACTTAGCAACAACAGTTCTTCTATCCAGCCACCATCTCTTCACCATGTTAGCCCAAAGTCATGGCTATCGGCACCAATCAATTAGGAAAATAACAGTAGTTGACAGCTCTTTGATTATTTGGTGAAAAAGCAATAGGATTGTATATGCAAATAAACTTATAACTGCTGAGGTATGACATCTGATATCTAAACCACACCCTCTGAAAACTGAAACTATTTATGAAGGTCATAAAGCCAGAAAACAGAGCCACAAAATTTGTAATACCTTACCTTTGGGACCATCAGACATCTTCAACCATGGACCCAAGCAAAGCCCTTACCCAAGGGAGCCCTGGTTGGGTTCCCCTTCTGAGCTGTCACAGGACAGATGTATTGAATCCACCTTTTGAACTCTATTTGCTTTCAAGACAGTTGCATCTACAGATACTCTCTACCTTCATGCATCTTCAATGACTTTCCTCAGGTGTAGGTGCTTTCTCTGGTACATCTAGAGATTATGCAGTTTACAACATAGCCGTTCCAGCTCCCAGTTTAACTCTCTGAGGATTATGTGGTAGGTAAAGTATTTACAGCCTTCACAAACAAACTTCTTGACCATGCAGTCACCCATTTCACTCACAGAAAAACACCAGAGAGTTAAGAGGCAAAAAAATAATAATATCCAGTATGCTCAAGAGCCTTTTTCCTTTTGTCACTATCCCATGGGGGAGTTCAACCCCTTCTGCTCCCCAGTATTCATGCTCGCTCTTCCAGTCTGGCCATGGTGTGAATTCCTCCCCTTCACTGGATGCAGTTCTCCTTCCTCTTTTTAAAACTGCTCACCAAAGGTTATTAGCAGTCTGCAGCTGGTACTCTCCATTGCCCAGGCAAYACTACTTCATTGGTTTTTACCCTTCTAGCACTATTTCAGTTTCTCAGACATTCTCTATTTCCTGACTTAAAGTGGACAATTGAGGTTGCACTGAAATCAATATAGAGTTTGTAGAATGGAATAAACAAACATTGCAGGGCTCCCTGACCCGTCACAGCCAGGGCTCCCTTCAGAGCCTGGGTTAAAGCCATGTGTGTTGCCTTACACAACATTTAGCAAAGAAAAACTGCTCAGAGAACAATCATTTGGAGGCTAGTGTGTATTTTTTGCACTGCCTCTGAGGAACATGAAACTGCCCACATAATTAAGGAAACTATGGCACATTCAGTTTTATTCTGGTCTTAATTCTCATGTTTGCCTATTTTACCTCTTCAAAAAATAATTATGGCTGTATGTTCTATTCACCAGATTATTTGTTTCATTTTATCAAACCTGTTTTTCTTGTTACAATAGCATGTGATCCATCAACTATTTAACACAATTAAGAAAAAAGAAAACAGTAACTCTGCAAGTGCACACATTCCAGGACTGTGATAATATCACAAGTCATAAGAGCTTTGCTTTTCAAGAGAATATCATTTTGTCAGAATGACTGGGTATGGGTGCTTTTGGGTTAAAAATGAGCTGTATATTTTTTGTAGCATTTTTTGAATACAACTTTGTGATTCCCTTGCATATACCTTTAGGATAGGAAGGAAGTTTCCTAGTGCTAAAACTACTGTATATAAACATGTGACTAATTATACTAGAGACAGCAGAACTACTGATGGAAAGCACAAGTTCTGAAAATGAACATTTCCAGGATCACCCCAGTATGCACATGTTGACAGGCTGAAGGAATTTGAGTTGCTTATTCTAGAAACTTTCTTCCTAAAGTTCCCTTATTAGGCAACTCAAAGTGACTGTAGCTCAATTCATTAAAGATCCTCCTTTTGCTTTCCAATATGATTTGCAGCAAGTAATTTTGACTCAGTCATGCTGACCTCCAAAGTGCAGCTTTCCTGACTTGCAGTATTGCTGGATTTCCATAATAACTATACAGCCCATCTCATCTTAAGGTGTCTTGCATAGCTGATGGATCAGGAGATATATATTTTTGTGATTTTATCTCTGCTGAATGCATTCAGGATAATACTTGTATAATAATTTGAAGGTCTAGCATTTGCTGTTTCTATTTATGAGGCATTATTTAAGGTTGTGCTTCAAAAGTACACAGCACTTCTGTGTTTTTGTCTCCTTTCCTTCCTGGCTGTTGTATGCCAGGTATTTTTGCCAGCTTTTCCTGCTGGCTATTGCATGCCAACTAACTTACTGCTATGGCACAGAATATACCCCATCTGTCACAAGCATTTTAAACAGAGTCTAAGCTGAATGTTGAATGAAGCCATGCCTTATGTAGAGGAGTTTTAATTATTCTCCGGTCTGTGGAATAGGGGAGTAGGGCCAGAATGAGGAGGACTGGGTTGTCAGGAAGATAGCTGGAGGGAATCAGAATATATCATTACCTAAGGGAGTGGTATCCTCAGTCTTCATCTGCTTTAATTCCCTCACCAGACACATCAAATGACAGTGCTGTAGGGCTTAAAAAAATTGGGGCAAAGCTGGGGCAGCGGGTGGCTGATAATGACAGCCTGTCTAGATGTCTGAGTGGCAGACAAGTGGAGAGAAAGAAGTTTGCAGTATGGGCTAGCTAAGGTGCAGTGATAACATATTTGTTTTTATCTTCCTTCTTTCCTGAGCAGAGTTTGGCAGCTGGTTAAGCTGGCTAGCTCTATATGAGCTTTTTTTTTTCCCTAAGAAAAGTGAATTTTGGCAATTTTAGCTTGCCCACAAATGATTGCTATTGCCTAGTGCACAAGAACGAATGACTTGAATGACTCTTGATTTATTGGCAGAAGTGAGAGGCAACTACAGTCTTATTTCTTTCCACACCTCCTAGAAGGAAACCAAAGTTATGCATTCACTGCATATAGAATTACTAGGGGCAAAGGAGAAGCTCTCTAGGAGGGGACACGGTAGCAGTACTGCCAATCCATCTCTCATGTGAATAATTACATCTGTTCAATGTCCGTATCAGTATTTTCATGTGGAAATCTCTCTCTTTCCTATTCCCATGGCAAAGCTGACATGCTCCTCTAGCTAGTGAGGAACATGCGCATGCTGGCACCATGACCCTAAGCAATCTGCAGACCCCCGTCGATGCCACCCTGAGCCCTGTGAGGCCAGAAAGTGCTGATGCTCCCAGTGCAGCTGCGAGCCCTGGCGCTTCCCACAGATTCTCAGAAGGAGATGAGAGGTGTCTCATCAGCTCAGGACTGCCTTTCCTGGCCCAGACCTCTTTGTGATTACAATAAGCTGGCAGTAAGGAGTAGGTAGTGTGGTACTACCCCATCATGTTAGCATGGAAGAAAATTCCTGATCAAAAAATTTTAACATCTCCAGTGAAACAAAGTAGATTTGGGAAGTAGATGGGGAGGAAGCATACAGAAGCATAGGGTTTCTCTTACTCAGCTGGGCCTATCTAAAAGTTAGGCATTTAGCTGGGGTAGTCTCCACCCGCAGTCAAAGAAGAGAAACAGGCATTTCCAGAGACACATTCATGCCATATGAGACCAATCTCTAAAGAGGAGTACCTGTGGCAGGTGATTCATCCCATCTAGCACTTTCTGCATAGACTAGAGAGTGAGTCTAGACAACTAGGTGTCCAATTTGTAGATGGCAAAAATTAGGTGAGATGAAGTTCATGCGCTATAAATAAAAATAAATATGGGATGTATGAGTTTCCTTTTGAGACTATCTCCCAGCTGTTCTTCTACAAAGTTAATGATGTTGAATTGATTTTTTTCTTTTTTTAATGTCAACTCTTATCTGATGCCAAATATTTATTTAGTAGCTAAACAGGTCACACTGGCTATTATAGATCTGCCTGTTGATTGGCAGCAGTTTTGTTTCCACATAAGACAATTAATGCACCATTCCCATCCTGTGCCATACTAGCCTTTTAATCAAAGACTATCACAAATATCACAGAGCCCATGACATCCTGGGGAAGGCACTGAAAGGTTTCTCTCTTCCACTCCCTGCTGTTTCAGCATCCAGCAAAGAATTGCTCAGATGTAAAGGTGGCAGGCCTTATATAAATATATCATGTAAAGTATACAGATTCTCTGAACTTACCCACCACTTTAGATTTCCAAGTAGATTATTTGTGATGATAATCCAGCAGGTAATTCCTTACCAACAAACTGTGTGTAAAACACCCACTGCCAATAGTCCTAACTTCTGCTCTCTTAGTTACACATCAGGTAACACTGCATCTGTCTGCTGAATAGATGCAGAAACACACAGAGAGTAAGATCTGCAGAGGAACTCATTTCTGTCTTGGTCTAGGACTGCAGTCAACTTGATGTCATGCAAAGATCAAAAAGCAAATCAAAGAGTAAAATGACATTTCCTTCCCTATATGACTTACAATCTCAATTTAAAAAACAAACAACGGGTAAGTACAGAGGAGACTACAAAAAAATGGCAATAATGGTCAGCGTGTCAGGCAGTATACATTGCACATCTGTAGCCTGACTTATTCAGACTTCTGTAAACGTCATGGAAGAAAAGAGCTTGATGCAGACAATCTGTCATTCTTCAGAGGCTTACAGTGGACTACTGAACACCAGGACAAAATGCACTTTCTCAGAGCCAAACACGTAGTCCTCCATTCCTTCAGAGAAACAAGATGCCCTTCCAGGACAAGTTTCAGGAGAGTGATTCCAAAATGGCATCTTTTGTTGCCCAGACTAAGACTTTTAATTCTCAGCAAAGGACAGAATTTAAAACATACCCTCTCTTTGGCAGTGCTATTGCCCAGTTTTGGCAGCTCCTCACTCAGCTGCCTTCTATAAATCCCACTCGAAGGTGCCAAATTTCCAGCGTACCCATGGATCAAACTTGGATGTTAAAAATGCCAATGGGTGCCTACAACTTAGGAACTATGACCTTCAGCATTATAATGTCCAAGTCCCTTTTTGGATATAGTCCAAAGACACTCAAGGGCCATATGGAAAGAGAAACAGGGGCTGTTTACATGTATTTTAGGTAGGAAGGACATCCTCCTTCTAGGCTGTGTCAGGTCACGCACTGTTAGTTTCCAATCTGCAAAAGCACTGGATGCTAAGTCCCTCTACCCCCTTCTTTCTAAAGAAAAGAAAACAAAACACCAGCTTTACAAGAGGATCCATAGGTGCACGTGCCCCAGTAAGAGCACGGGCCAAAGTGATACAGATTTCAAACAGGCCATACTGCTAAGTGTGACAGACCCAGGAGAAGCCCCTCATAGGTGACCACTGCTGAAACAGTCTYGGCTCAGAGAGGAAAAATGTGATCAAAGTGCTAGTGGCTCATGAGGGGCCTGTATATTTTCTATGAATTTGTTGCAAACTGTGAAACTCCAGTAGAGGGTTTATTTGCTTCAGGTAAATGTCTAGCTTAATATTCAATCTTTGCAATAATCAGAGAGCATGCAAATATTTGTAAGAAGCAAACAAAATGGCCACAATCATCTCTTTCGTATTCAAGCAAACATTTTACATCTCCCTGTTCCCTTTATCCTGTCTTCAGATATGCATTGCTCAGCAGTAACATCTAGTTATGATTTATTTATTTATTTACTTGGTTGGATTTGTGTCTCACAGGAATCCATATCACCTATCTCAAGGCAAAATCTAGGAAAACATAAGGTTGTGCTTAAAATACAGCTTGTAAGTCACCCACAGAGTGGGAAAGTGTCCAACATGAAATTATTCTGTTCTGTCCTTCATTCACAAGTGGAGAAAAGCTTTTAAAGCTTTAAATCAAACTCATTATACATCTACAGTAATTACAGGGAAATTATATTATCAACTCATAAAATGAGAAAAATGTTCTCAGCAGAACTATTCCCTTRCACAGAGCCATGCATTAGTCTAGGTCCCAAGTAAGTTTCATACTGAGGATTTTGGTGCCGTGTAAGTGGCTATTTGTCCTGAGTCTGCCCTGATGTGAGTTACGTCTTTCAATCTGGGCTCTACACACAGTAAAGGTAGCACTTGATAGGTCACTGCTCTATTTCAGTTCAGCCCAGGGCCACTGTTCAAGGGGAGAATATAATGTATTGTATCTTGTCCTCAGTCTCTCAGAGACTCCCAAATTGCTAGTCCCTTCTGTCTCTTGTCTTTGCAGTGAAATAAACATATATTCCAATGATTTAAAAAATACATTCTTAAACCATTCATATCTGCACTTTCCATTTCACACTGCACTGCCAAACTGTGCAGGGCTGGCCCTATCTTTTGAAAAGTCAAAGACATAGAAACAGCATATAATTTTCAGAAGCCAAAGACCAAAGATCAGAACCTCTCCAGGGCACATATACTAACTTATTCAGGAATGAGCAAACTCTGCTTTATCCTGTTGTTCTTTGGTTTGTGCAGAATAAACATTCCAGACTGATACACATCATGCACAAAGGCCCTTTTCCGGCTCAGGGGAGCAGGGATAGTACTGTGTTTTGTTTGGTCATAGACCTGAAAACAAAAGGCCTCATTTAGAGATATCACTCATTTTCCGAGCAGCAGCATAAACATGATCTGCACTCTAAAAATGGCACTCAGGTGTGTTTCACTTCTTCAGGAAAGCTATAGGTAACACCCTCCCTGCTCAACTGTGCTAGCACAGATGTGTGCTGGCCTGCACCATCAGCCAGGGTAGCGGACTGACATGGTTTAAACTCTTCTTCCTCCCTTTCCCCTTACAGTGCACAGCCTTAAAGATAAACCTCTCAATGGTATTCACTTCACTTTCTGGAGGGCTTCAGTGAAAAAACAACTCATTCACTGGCTGTTGGCCCTCAGCCCTGAATTTGGCCAATCATTTGGGCCAAATTCTACCCTCAGACATGGCCAAATGTGGACACACAGTGACTTCAGTGGTAATTCTGCCCACCGAGCTGAGAGCACAATTTAGTTGTTAAAGCTGACACAAATCCTGATGCAGAGTCTTTCCTTTGTTCTTTGTTATCTCAGAAAGAATTTTAGCCTCCCTTGCAGCTGTTATTTTTATCCAACAATAACAACACTTTGTGGTCTCTACAAAAAATTAAAATCTGCCAAAAAATCCATGTTAAAAAAATAGCACCATTTAGGGTCGAAAGTAACATTTCTCTTGTATTACTGTTTTTAGGTACCATGTGTAAATACATAGGATGCATCTTTTATATTGATTTAGGCAGTTGCATTTCCTGTTGCAGGGATGAAAATAACACATATTTTTAAAATCTACTCTCCAACTTCCAGTGGACAAAAATATATTTCAAATAACAAATGACTGAGCTCTGACTCCTTTTCTGATATTGAGGAATATTTTACTCAAGTGCAAATCCTACTGAAATCAGAGAAACCATCTATGGAATAAAATACCTTTCAGTAATAGTAAGGATATTAACTTCTAACCTTTAGTGACAGCGGTGCCTCTGTAATTACAGCCATGTAGCAAATCAAGCATGGTCCAAGTTAATGCCAACAAAAACCAAACAAATTAGGAAACAAATAAACAGTAAATCCTGCCTTGTGAATAACTGCGTGCCCTTACATTTAAATGAACAACAAACTATATATGAATTTGTGGATTAATACAATCCAGACAGAACATGTTTTATTTCCTTACTTTAGTCATACAACAGTTTAATGAAGTACTTACGGTTTTTCAAAATACTAGGCTCCAAACTGAAGTCTGTTTATATGTTCTGCTATTCCAAGATGCTCAAAATATTGTTAAGATTTTGAGAAAATGGGTCAAGAAATCAGGAAAAATTGAAGTTTAAAATGAGGTCCTATCAGTTTCTGACTATTGGCTCACATAAACATGAATGTGCAAACACACACACACACACATACACACACACACACACACACACACACACAGACACACACACACTCAGGCTTGTGATAATGTAGAATAGCTTGTTCAAGGGCACCCACCGTATTTTGGATGAATTATTCTTGGCTCATTGAAATGACACTTTTGGTTACTGATGATCTGTGATGAAGGGGGCTGGAAGATCAGTGAACTTACTTGGCTCCTAGCACGGCTCCGCAGGCTGTGCAGTGTTCTCAGTTCCTCGCTGCTCCCATCTGGTGGGGGGGGGGCCTTACTGGAGCAGGTAGCAGACAGGAACACACCGCAAGGTGCAGGGCAAGCAGGCAGGCAGAGCAGCCAGAGAGAAGCTGTATGCAGAGAAGGGAAGGCAAACAGTCTCAAAGCATCTGCTGTTCCCTTGTGTATCTGCAAGAAAAGCAGACAAGTGTTTTTTTTTTTTTTTAATCAGCCATTGAATATAAGCTTGAATTTGGCAGGGTATGCCTCAAGACGCTTTTTTACACTTAATGATGTGCAACAGATTTTGAAGGACTGGAGATTTTATGTTGGACTGTACATTTCATATGTGTAAAGTAATTGTATTGGAAACAGATGATCAGCTCTTAAGTTTCAAAAGGGCCCTTGGAGTACACAAGCATTATAGCGCTCTTTTTCACGTATATATCAGGTCCTTTGTCCACCTCACTGGAGGGAGCAGGAGGAGAACTGCTTTTCTACATGTACATAAACCAGCAGCCTTTTGCTTACGAGGCGTAGACAGCATACTGTACTGTTTCTGTGAGTTTTTCACTTCAGTAGCAACCCATTTGCCCTGTCCTGAAGGTATGCTTTTCATTCTAGGATGTTTCAGCAGGTGGAAAGATACTGACTTTGTTTTCTATAGTCCGGATAACCGTTTGTTTTTTATCTCTCTGAAAAAAAAAAATCTTGGAGGAAGATTAAGGCCATAGTTCTTAGAATAGAGAACAACATTTTCCACAAGAAATATATGGACAAAAGTAGAAACAAAAGCAGAAAAATATTTTACAGACATCATAGGAGAATAAAATTAAGATTATCATATATAGGTGAATAAGAGTGGTAAAATAGCTTTAAATTTAAAATAAGACCACTTTGGGGGTATATTTTACTTTCTGGGCTTCTGAATCTGCCCTGTCTTTTCACTTTCTGTCACCTGGACTGTAACCTATTCAAGATAAGAATAATATGTATTAAGGTTCAAGATGAACTCTATTTATAATGATTAACAATGGAACAGAAAGGTACCGCTGAAAGGGGAAATTTCCTCATGAGGATGCGTCTTTGGCAGGAGTTGCAGGTGTCTCTGCAGGRGAGCCGTTGTGTAGCGAAAGACCAGACGCAAGAATGAGTCTGGCACTAAACCTTAGGCACAGGAGATAGGTGGCTCCACTGTGCAGAGCTCCGCGGCATGCAGCCTGGCAAAGCAGCACTTACCCTGTAGAGCAGAAAAGGAATACAACAGTGAAGAATCTGAACACTGATAATCCAAGGTCTAGTTAAACTGAGGCAGGAATCCTCACRCAGTTATATAAAAACTTTCATACATCCTCACATGGTTGTATTAGAAGTTGGGTGTCTTGTCCGAATTAGTCATCTTGGCGCTCTCTCTCATCAGTGGTGAGAGACAGACACTCCAGAGGGTGATATATCCTGCCTCTTGTTATCCTAGGATAACAGCACTCACCTTCTGAAAGTACTAATCTCTTTCTTTTGACTGCAGATAGAACCTAGATGATAAAACCCTAGAGTCTAATTTATGTCTAATCTTTAGATGGCTCAAGTAGAATGAATCCCACAAAATAAATTTGGAATAGGGACTGGTTACAGTCATAGCACCTTRTCTATTCTGGAGATTTTGCAGTTCTCTTTCAATCCTAATTAAAATTGGCAGCACAGCCACAGGGGTGGAAATATCTATGGGAATGCTGAAGGAAAACAGCCTTTTTTTGGCTACTAGTTATGTGAACCTGCTCTGGGAAGCTGCAGGTAACGCAATACTGAAAATGCTATTTTTTTCCAGAGCCTGATCTATCCCACATTCCCCCTGCGACTATCCAAAATGGAGCTGTGCTGGCATTAGGAATAGCAAGCTATTTTTGCCACACAGCATGAAAGGGCAGGCTGACAGCTCTCCAGCTAGCTAAAGAAATTAACATTCTCCATTAACGGAGCGTATGGCAACACAACAGACACAGCAAATTTGCCAAAGAATTCATTACAGTGGATTACTGTAGTGTGGATTGCCTTGCTGTATAATGATCCCTTTGTTAGGTGTAAGCTGCACATCCCTACATGAGAAGTTTGATCAAACATTTCGTTGTTTTAGATTTTCATTTCACTTTTTTTATAAAAAAGATTGCAATACCTATGTAAATATTGCCTTTTGTGTCAAAAATCACATGTAACTCTAACAGGGAATGACATTTTGCCTCCTTTCCATCAATGTGTAGAAGTTACTTTGCAAGCAAATTCCTAGTGCAGCTCTTTCTGCATACAGCAGCCATATTTTCTTCTTAGATGGATGTATTAGTCTGGTTTTGCTCCACTGAAGTCAGTGAAATAATTCCTGCTTTTCATTGATGTAGAGGAGATCAGAATCTGCTGCCTGTGACATTAGCCTTCAGATTGCCTGTTCAAGCAAGTCCCACATCATTAAGAAGTTTTTTATACAGAACTGAAACTATACCGCAGAGGTGGCTCCGTAGTTAAAGCTCCTGCACAGGATCATGCACTGGTTTAAGGCCTCTTTGTGCTAATCTTTAGGAGGTTTAAGGCCTAAACAGTTGTGCTAAATCCGTAACTCTGGATGACTTGGACAGGGAGACTCAGGAGCCTGAGGGCTGTCTCTGTCCTCCCCCTTTCATATGCAGCGTGTAGGCATGGAGGAGTGAAGCAGGGCTCCCTCGATACCCCAGCCACACACAGGACGTAGAGCTGTCCTCAGTGAAGTGCTCAGTTAGCACCTGGACTACAAAATTCTCTCCAGAAAACTTCATCCTATTCTACTGTGTAACCTAAATCTTCAATATAAATGCAATGGGACCAGTCTAGTGAAAGTGTGTCTATATTTCAGGGTATGGTTCAGTTTATATAAACCACCAATATAACCGCTAATAAGAAACAAAAACTGGCATCTGGTGACCCCATAATTTCAGAGAGGTTATAATTGGAACAAGAGAGGTTATTTGGACAGCTTCAAAGAATCTTTTCCATTCCAGAATCAGATCTCTTGCCGATATCTTAGTTCCTCCTCTGAATAATAATACCAAAGCTTTATTAGTTAATCAATAAGACATGATACAGGGTATGGTTATCATAAGATAATCACACCCCGGTGCATTTTGAAGCATGAGCCTTATGCCTCTAATCAGATTGAGGTGAGATTATCTTTTGATAACCACACCCTTGGGGACTGGCTCATTTCTATTAGGAGAAAATTTTATGGTTGGGGAAAATGTGCATTTCTGCTGTAGAAAAATGAAAATGGTAGTTTAGAATTAGCAGCCATTTCTCCTGAGATGAAAAATTAAATCTCCTTTATAATGCTCCAACGGAATTCCTCGCTATCCATGCCATTTTAAGGCAAAATAATTTCTAAAAAGGTGATATGCTTGGAAGTCAGCTTTAACCAAGTATGTATACATATRTATTTATATACATCAAAGAAAGAGGCACACAGGAAAAAAATATCCAATGACAAATTTGCTGTAGAGCTGAAAAATAAAGAAAGGCATTGCCTAGTTTGCTCCCCTAACAACAACAAAAGCCAGCAATGAGTGTTGTTTGTGATGTCTTACATGCTACACAGCAGATCCTTGATCATGTACACTAGAACCCTATCTGCAGTTACTTGTTGTTTACGGTTGACTAGTAGTAAATTGCAATATTGATAAAATGTCCAACTTCTTATAAGAAAAAGGAAAACAGAACATTAACTTAGTCCATTTTATCACTGGTGCTCACCACTATGTCCCCTTTCCCCTCCTCCCCCACACCTTTGACAAACTGGGAAATGAAGAATGCAGAGATGATATTACTCCTCCCAGTTTCCCAAGACCCCAACGGCAGAGCCAGCATCAGAATCATTCTCTCAGCCCGGAGCAAACCGCTAAACCGTAGGCCCTCCTGTGAGCCTTGGATGGCAGGGTTACTAAACTGCCCTGTGYGCTTCCTTGCGCCTGCTCATGTGAAAAACTACCATTTATGAGACAATACTCAATATTTTTGTGGAGAATCACTGAACTGGAGCCATTCGCTGCCAGAAGGCAGAGTGGAAAGGAGGACAGCTGTGACCTTTTGAAAAAAAATCCATCTGGTAAGGAGCATCCAAATTAAAGAAAAGGTGTAGCAAACCCACTGTGTCCGTGTTTCCACTGCATTCTTTCGTGGTTCACCTCCAGCTCTCCACTGGTTACAATTTTTCTAAACTCTTTGTCTGCAATTCATAGTTATGTATGTTTTTCCTTCCATAAAATGAAGGAAAATACTGTAAAGGGAGATTTTCCTTGCTGAAAGGTGCAGCACAAGCACCTTTCCCACCTGTACTTGCTGCCATTATTCTTAGCCATAGCTAAGCCATAGCTGTTTGTACAGACCAAGGGTATGAGATTTTGTGATTATTTAAGGATCAGAACAGCTACAAAAGCTATAAAACTATTGCAGTTAACTCAGGGCCTTTTGCTGATATACCTGGACAATACTTTGCTCCTACAGATTTCAGCATGGAGCTATTCCAGTTATTCTGGGATCTCCTTTTATGCATTTATATAAATGTAGTGCTATTAAAATTGGCAGAATGTGTGGTAACGCACAAGTACAAGATGAACAGGATTTAACCCCAAAGGAGATGTAAGCAGAATGATTGGGCYCAACATTCATAACCTTAAAAAAAAGAGAGAGAGAGATGAAATGAAAAAAACTAATGGAATTCAAGTAGTTAAAAGATTTTTTTTTTCTGTGTTATAGTACTGAGCCATGAACCTGTGTATGATTTCTGTCCCATTTCATGGTTAGTCACACTCATGCTACTGGAAGGAAGTGTACAGCAGAATTTTTAATAGCTCAGATTGTTCTGTGCCATTGCCCAAAACATACCCACAAGCACAGCCAAGATCAAAAGTTGTCAGGGTCTTAACATTTAGACAATGTAGCATGTGTGCAAGTGGCTGGAGCATGTGTTAACTGCGTAACTGTGACTAGTCTTGTATGATACCCTTAAGAGCCCAAACAACTTAGGCTTTAGTCATGTAGTTGAGTCTTACAGCTATAATTTCTCAAACATCTTTCATGGCCAATTTCAAAAGTAATCCCAAAAGGCAAGTGCCCTTTTCTCTTTCCTCATGGGAATGTTATTGCAAAAGTGTCCATTGCATCTGAAGCACATCAGACAGAGCATGTCATAAGACAGCATTCCTTCTGTCCCAGACTCCCAATGACTTTGATTAAGTTTGACATGTGTTTAGTGTTCTAAGAATTTCTATTTATATGATGATTTTAAAAAACTCTACTTGATCGTTTGCGTCAGCTGCTGCTTGTATAAGGAAAAGTTTTTACTTTTTTAATTGATAGGTCTTTGTAATTGCGGAAACACAGCTGGAAGATCACAATTCTAAAACATAACATTAGATATATATGTCCATGGTGATCTTTTGAAGATGATCATCAGCTAATCACAGATGGATCCAAAGCCCACCAAAGTCAGTGATAATCTTTTAGCTGCATCCAAAGTGAGAACTGTAATACTTAATGAATACACAAACACAGCAGAGGTGCAACACAGAAGTTCAGCTCATCCTGAGGAAAGGCCAGGTGGTGAAATACGTGCGCTCTTGCACTGCACTGAAGTACTCCGGAGAGCATCCCTGGTGTGAGCGGTAACAGGCACAAGGGCCACCCCGTTAGGATGTCCAGCAGAGTTCTCCAGCCTACACCGGGCACCAGTCTCGGCATGACTGCCTTGCATGGCTGTCCGTGAGCTGTTCGTGGCCCAGGTTAATGACTCTACTCGGCCCTATCCACTTCAGCTTCTACAGCTCCCTGAAGCAGAAACTGCTTAAAACTCAGCTTAGAGTAGCTCTGTCCTGGGGATGCTCCTGTATTGCCATTATACTGGCCACTAATGTTGTAAAAGGATCAGGCTATAACAATGCCAAAATCTGGGCTTTATGTTGTCCACTTACCTAAATAAATTTGGATTTAAAAAACAAAGATGGCAAGGGAATCACCTTTAACGTATAATTACGACTTTGCATTTAGTGCTTGAAAACTGAAGGTCCTGTCTTCCTTTTGTTATTATTACAACATGAATCTGATTTTCAAGAGTGTTTATTTTTAATTCCTTATTGACCATAATATCAGAAAAATTGAAATTAGCATGGATTTACTTGCCAGCTTTGTTTTATTTACTTGGCGAATCCTGCAACAACCCTTTTTAAGGAGAATTATGTAAAGAGACCTTGCTTTACTTGTTTTGGTATTTTAAACATATATGATTCCTATATAATTTGGGGATTAAGAATTATTAATTAGCCTGTGTTCCATTTACTGATTGGCTGGCTTTTAGGAGCAGAACAAGCACACTGGATAGATCCACATTAACACTGAACATTTTTTTAGAAACCTGTAGAAGATTAGGAAAAAAAAAAAAGGAGAGAGAGAGAGAGAGAGGGAGGGAGAGAGAGACAGAGAGATGAGAGGTCATTTCACACAACCCAACAGTTCAAYCCAACAGTTTCAGAAGCAATTCCTAAACTATTTCTCAGTCTCTCCTTAATATCAAGGTGATAAGACACAACAGCTGTATTTGCTAATTCATCCTAACTTATTAGGTATCTAATAGAGACACCAGAAGTGTAAAATAATACAATGGGAAGGAATCAGTCTGTTATTAGCAACAATAAGCGTACTTTGATCATGTGTCATAAGAACAATCACAAAATTTGACTTATCAAAAAAACACTGTGAACAYTTTAAACGTCATTAAAACTGAGTACAATGCCATGATGAATCTCCAGGGAAATAACAAAACTGCTTCTCTCTAAACTGTGTACCTCCAAGAGAAGAGCATAAAAGAGAGAGGAGGATAAAGAAAAAATAAAATAAGTTCTATAGGCAAAACATTAACACTCACAGTTACCATGAAGGTTTTACTACTGCAAATTTAAGATGATCTGCATAAGAAATGTATGCCAAAGCATGCTTGCTCCAAATTCTTCCCATTAAAGTCTTATTGCACTTTGCACCATTACAATCTAATGTACAGATTAAATGTGTATGAGAGAAATAAAACACACTTTTGTAAACACTGCAGTGCATTTATCAGAGTAGGCGTTTTCTAAACTATCAGATTGGCTATCTAGATTTGGGATTTTTTCTTTGAAATAGTACACTGGAGTGTTCCCCAAACTCATTTTTGTATGCTAGATAAATGAAATATTAGTGTAAGCCTTAGAAGAATAGTAACATTCTACCTATCCTTCATAGGCATCTAAATACACTAAGGTTATGAGACAAATGCAGAAAAAAATACATGAGCTTAAAGGGCAAGACTATTATTTTTTCTTTAAGTCTCTCTCAAAACAACATGGTATCAATTTAAACTGGATGTTTCATACTTTTACTTACAGGAAAACTTCAGTATTAGGTACCAGTCTCTCTTAAGTAGTAAATGCTAGTCAAATTTTTCTTCATTAATAGCCATTTCAGTGTGAGAGCATATCCCTCATTCCTGCAGTGCTTTTAGTAAATATCAAATAATCATGTTACTTACCCTCACAATGTCTCTTCAAAGTGTAGCTTTTTTGAAATGATTTTACATTTTTATGGAATTTCCCCCTTCAAGCAGGGTTATTCCTCCATTTTCTTTTCAGGTTGTGATTCCCTTCTAGAAATTTGTTCGATTTCTTAGAAATCTTCTTTTAAAGCCTTTGTGGCATAGTAATGGTCATTCATGTAACTTAAAGGATAAAAAGAAAAAGTAATGTATTTTCCTAATTTTGTTAGCATGGGAAATAACCAAAGATCTTACTAAAAAAAAACCCAAACAAACAAACCCTAAGCCATGTTATCATGAATCCAGAGTAACACTGGCAACAAAATATGGAATTCACAGTAAAATGGAACTAAGCTGTGGAGAAATAAAATGTCCTGAATCTTACAATGGCCATTATTTGGCAGTGCTGCTGAAATGAATACACCCAGCCATTTCTTTGGGCTTTTTTCAAACAATGCACTTGAAAATAAGCCATCCACAGCCTCTGCCACTACTCCCTGGGACAGAGAAAGCTGTGTAAATCATCAAGGATCTGCCCCGGCAGCAAAGTATTACATAATTTTTAACTGCCACCTGCAAAACTATCTGATCAGCAAAGAGAATTTATCTCTAACAATTCATTCAAATGTTAGAAATACTTGTTTCTCTAGAGCTGGACTGCTCTACCAGCACTTCCCTAGGTTTTGTGATTCGGAGAGGAAAAGTCTTGGTTAGTAATTTAGCCTCAGGTTGTGCCTGCCTTGAGAACACGTGCTTCCACAAATAAGGTTTTCATCCTTTGGCCAGAATACATCCATACAGCAGGACCATTTGGGCATTCTTTTCTGGATCTAGCTAACCTGATTGCAAAGCCTGTTACTGCAGCTTTCAGAATGCACTCTTTTTCGCMGTTTCAAAAGCATTTTCAGAGCACAGCAGACCACCATGAGCTGCTGAAGAGGCTGTACATAAAGGTGAAAACACTGATCTATCTCAACATTCAGTCATTCTTGTGAGCCATTCTGCACAACTGGTCAACAAGACATGACAATGGTTTCTGAGACACAGATTCAAGTTTACTAGGAACTGGACTAGACAAGAACTTGTTCATTTTATAGACAGTGTCTGCTACATAAAGGAGAGCATTTGTCAGCTTGTTGTAATTATTCCTTTCTCTAATGATACAGGAAAGTGATATTAAAGAGAAAATCTAGATCTGAACTTTGATCACTGAAAAAAAGGTATTAAAATATATAATCATTAAGACTTAAAATTAAGATAATATTATAATAATATGTCCAGTGACCTGCATGCTGCCTATGATCTTCTTAAAGAGAGGAGTTTTAGGATCATGAAGAATAATTCYGAAGGCTGAAATTTAAGGTAGTTAAAACCAAATACGCAGTTCTGTTTGCCTTATGTGTCCCATGGATTCCATTCTATGATAGCATACTGGTGGCTCTGTCTGAACAACCATTGCCTAAAAACACTTATCTTAGAAGTTTTCAGCTGAAGATTTTGTTTGGTTAGATACTTCCCATGTGTGTATGGGGGAGGAGGGGGGAGAGAATCAGAGGAATTACATTTTCCAAAACAAGTACCTAACTGGAATGTAGGGTGGTGGCCAGTCTTGTCCTCCAGAAAGGAAATGATGAGCAATAAACTTCTCTCATCTTACTGCTTTTTTTAATCAAGATTTCTCATCAAGTTTAAATGCACCCTAGTTCTTGTCATAAGATTTGCATACAGATTTCATGAAGACATTACTTAATTGCACATTACGTAAGTTCTTGAGTGAGAGAGAAATAGGCTGCTTGATACTGAATTCTGCTTAATTTTTTTTCTGTAGCCCTACATGATCTGTGAAATCCTGGTCTCCTGAAGCTGGTGGCAAAACTAGACTTTAATTTCACTCTTAGAAGCCCCATGGCAGATATCCAGTACCCTACTGTAAAATCTACATGTGCACACTTTTCAACTTGTTAACAGCTTAATGTTTTTACTTTGAGGGGAGCTTATTACATGTTAATCATTGCCCCAAGACCAGTAAAATAACACAACACATAGTATCATAATTTATTTTAAATGAATAAAATAAAGGATGTCTTTGTTATATTCAAATGGACACACACACACAGAGTTAAATCTGGGAGGGAATTACAACTCTCAGAAGAAAAAGATAGGCTGCCAGCTCAGCTCTCATCAGAAAAGCTGATTTCATCTCCATTTGCAGCTGCTCCTACATTAGGATTAGATCAGGCTGTGTCATAGAAAGAAACTGTTTCTTGATGGTAGAAGGAGTCAAGGCCCCCCAGAACTATGAATTCTGGCCCACAAATTCATGAATAGAACTGAAACCTCCATCACTGGCCATTGACTGAAAGGATCTGAATCTACTGGTCTCAGCTACAGAAGACACGTGAGCATCATATACATTTTTATTTTAAAAAATCTATTAGTCTATAATGTTATTCTATAATTTAATCACAGATGTACATACTTTGCCTCTGACACCTCATTTTAAACCCAAACCCTTATCCCCAAAGATCTTCTAAAGTTATTTTTAGACCATCCAACAAAGGCTTATTAGCATATTAGTAAAAGTATGGCACTCCAATATGTGAAATGTCACTCCAAAAACTTGCCACCTGAGGCTGGTTATCATGTACTCCAGCTGATAATGAATCAGTTATTTTTAACAAAATCATATAATGTCACACATTATACCTCAGAATTGGCAGGAAAGGCAAATACTTCCTCTTAAACATTTCTTTCCATTCCTCTTGTTGAAGCACTAACGGTTGAAATGCTGATAACAAATCATGTCCCATGTGGGCGGTGTCTAGGGTTTGTCCCTCACTGGATCAGCTCAATGGACAGCTTGTTTTAAATTTTTTTCCTTGGAAAATCAAAATCAGAAATGATAAATGTCTTAGAACAAAGAATCTCATTTGGGACTAATACAGTATAGTAAGGGGTTATATAAGTCAAGCAGGCTGTAAAAGTCAGTGAGAAACCTTATACACTCTGACCTACATACATGAGTTTTGCTGAAGAGAGATTTGGGGTAGAACAGTTTGTTCTAGAAAATATCCTGGATTCTACTCCCATCTCTTCTGCTAGCTACCACTTGTAGCCTTAGTCAGATCTAGCAAAGGATTTAAGCAATTAAAGCAAGATTTAAGTGTTTTTGAGGTCCTTTAAGTCCATACTTGGAATGCCAACCCTTACTCACACAATGGCCGTTTTATAAATTAGGCTTACAACTTTGGGGCCGTAGAGTCCCATAGGCATCATCTGATTTGTAACTGTCCCCACCAGAGCAGGCAAGCATCTACACTCCATCCCACCAGCCCTAGAAACCTAGCAGAGTGACATGTAAAACCTGCTCCATAAATGCTCTCCAAGTGCACTTAACTGAAGCTGAGAACATAAGATCCTTCACAAAATGCAATTGCATTTGCTGTCCCTTTCAGATCCCATTCCCAGTGGCACAAGTAATTTCTTATCTATACAACCTAATGGCTAGAACATTTATCTGAAGTGGGAAATCCAAGTGCAGATCCCTCTTCAGCCTCAATGAATTCAAGTCAGCACATCTCCCTTCCCAGGAGACAACCCAAGTGCCCAGAACATGGGTTATTGAAGCTGATTTGAGCAAAGAAGCAAGATTTCCTATGCAACAGAATAAGTAAAGGACATGATTCTGTAGAGGAAAGTGGCTCTCATGCCTTCTCCCAGGGAAGAAGCCAGAACAGGCCTTGTGCTCCTCCTCCAACTAGAATATCCAAACATGTCTGAAGGCGAGAAGCAAAACAAACATAAATGCAGTGTTAATTTTAAGGCTTACARTACTCACAGTATTCTCATTATACAGGTGTGCTTATTTATAAGTGCCATGCCTTTATCACCAAAATAATCCTCAATGGCTACCCTATCAGAAGGATCTCTAGGTGGCTAGTTAGTCAGCTTACTTTCATCTTTTAGTTTCTGGGATATGCATGTCACATTCACAAACCCAGCTCTGCTTAATTTCGTGCCAGAAGATATACAAAACCCATTCACAGGGAATCGATTAGGCTGTAAAAAGGACTAAAAGTTTAAGAATTCCAAGGGAGCAATGGCAATAGTAATATTAATGAGCACTGCAGGTRCCTTTGGTGTTCTAGTAAAGCAATGTGTCAGCTCTAAGGATACTATGCTCTGACTTAGCAACACAGAGAGTATAAAAATGAAAAAAACTAGTGATGGGTCTTTGCTGAGAAGCACAAGAGGAAAGATCCATGGAAGATGTGAATTTTAAAGATGGATTTAATGGTGACAAAGAAGAGTATGTGGGGCATACCAAGTAGAAACAGGAGGCAAAGGAGATGGAAGTTGCATTCTCCCCATATCTGCACAGCTGAGCCTAAATGCAGCTAAATAGAGTCAAGGGCAAAATGTCATGCAAGAATACAGGTACTTGGGAACGTACAAAGGATAAAAGCGTGGAGATTTATGATAAGAAAATTATTGTGGTTTAATTAAATGCTTCTGAAGGCCATATTTTAAACCATTACACTAGTAATAAAACACCAGGTGCAAATAATTTTAGGGACAGAATGAGTCACAAAGTATGTGGGAGATGGCAGGGTCTAGCATGAGAATTACTGCGTAGAGAGCATGGCTAAGAGGCAGGAGGCAGCAGCTCTATTTCAGACTGTGCCACTGGCTCGTTTCTTAACTGTGTGAATCACAAAGACTCAAATATTTAAAAGCAGCTTCTAATTCCAGATGCTTTGCCTTAGACACTGAGCCTGTCTTTTCGAAAGTGCAGGACACCTGCAGTTCTCCTTGCAGTCAGATGGGATATTCTCTAGATGAAGTCACAAATATCTGAAGCCAAGTTCTGAGTAACTCAGATTGAGGTTCAACATTATGGCAAAACTGATCAGCTGGCTGGTAAAAGGGCTGTCCTGCTCCCATCTTACTCTCGCACGAGCTGCTTCTGCTTTTCTTGTGTCAGGTCTGACCTCACAGATCCAGGGGGCTAAGCTGGCAGAAATATTCACTTGTGGGGACTTACATATCTTCTGGATTAGCTTCTTGGTCATCTTACCTTGTGGTCAGATAAGCAYCAGAAGGGTGCAGAGAGAGCATGACAGGACTGAAGGAGTAAAAAATCCCTCTGAGGCAGACAGATTTCATAGCCACTACTGAGCACGTAAGTCTTATCCTTAACATTGGCTTGTTTCATTTTCACCATTTGTAACAGAGGAATRGGGGCAGGTTATTGTAAGACTCCATAAACAGCAATATGTATGATGAAGTACAAAGACTAAGAACAACTCCGACAACATAAATATAAATCTTGACTAAAATGTGCTGATCCTCAGTTTTCTTCCACGCCCCTGCCCACTGTTCTCCTTTCTTGTCATTCACACCTCTTTCCTTTAATGCTGTTGAACACATGTATTTGTTTCAATTTAAATTTAATTGAAATACGCCCATTGAATAGTATTTTTAATGATGAAATGTAGCCTATCACTTTTAGTTTCACTCCAGCTGTGCTGCTGCTTCTTGTACCCCGGAACCACACTCCTCAGTCAGTGCTTCCTACCAGAACCTGGCAGGAGGTGCTGCTGCCAGTTCATCAGCTGGGAGGAAAAGGCTTGCAGTGGGATAGTTGCTGGTGTGCCAAAGCCACTCCACAAAAGTCCGCCTTTGAGAGGGATTACTACTTCAAATACTGAATTAGCRAAATCCTGGCTATACTGAAGAAGGCAGTGAGATCTTTGCCATTCGCACACAGTGAAGCCAAGATTTCAGCCATCGTCTCTGTGCAGTTGCAGTAAATGCACTGAGGCTCAGGATTTTCAAGCTCACCCATGGAAAGTTATTCCCTGCTCCTGATTTAACTCAGTGCAACACTGTTGTGTTACAGACCATACAATTCTTCACCATAATAGCCCCCACAGAGATAGTTATGGCAGTTAGCACGACTGTGAGAAAAAGACRGTAGGTGTTAAGGATAAAATCGTATTTAGAGACAACAGGTGCTGAAAGGTATCAGTGGATTTCTTTTTGCCATACATTTCAGACTGAAAGACTACCTGGAGAAGAGCACAGTAAGTATCAAGCTACATTTATCAGCAGCTAATTATGAGAAATCCACATGAAATAAGCTTTTTTTCTTATTCTCCATGAGCTGATAGTTTCTAATCATRCAACAGTAATAGTGGTATTCAGTTACATTAATTTTGCTTCTTAATACAATAACTATTTTATAATCAGATTTATTAATTGAAACACAAACTGTGASAAATAATAAAACAATTGCTGTGTAACCACATATATTCCCATGACCTTTCCATAGCCTGATAAYATGGACACATTCCCCACTTCCCAAAAGGGTACTAATTTATGTTTTATATAAAACTGATGAGACACGGTTATTATTAAAGATAGATATCCAAATGTTTTTCTGAAGATTGATWATGTGATGTGCAGTCATTGTAGAGCATCATTCAGACCATATAAATGAAATTAAGGCAATTGTCTATACGCTAGGTATGACGCATTCTGTAAGAATGACCTTCCTCACCTGAAGGTGACCTGCACCAGTCACACAAATCTAAAATTATTCCTCATCCAAAATAAAGCTGAGAAATTAAATGAATCTAGTAGTAAGACTGCTGGCACAGAAGAACCAGCTTCTATAGGAAAGGAAGCTGYACAGAAAGAGGGCATGAGCGTGCTGTGAAACATTAGCCTATAAATAGAAGTGCAGCATGTTATAAAATAAACATGGAAAAAAAAAGAGAAAAAACTTAGCAGGATGTTTTCTTTGTGTGCTCAGTGCTGGATTCACAATTATATTTTTTGTGCATGGAAAATACTGTATAAAYAATCTCAGGTATTTTTTTAAGTGCTTCATGCTAAATATGACATTAAAATATAGCAAAAAGGCATAATGCTATACTTCTCCTAAAATAGACAGGAAAAAAAAAAAACTTGTAACACTTCTATTTGCCACTGCATTGTTACAGTTCAGCAGTGAAACAAAAACTATTTAATACCTGGAGTATATACATAATTGCATAGAATGTAACATCATTCCTATGGTTAAATTTTGAACAACTGATTTTATAATTCCTGAGCCATTTACTTAGCACTTGGAAATGTCATTCTCTGGACAAAGTAGACTGTGGTCCACATTAGCTGCACTAAGCAAACACCCATTCAAAGTAAATATTAACAAGACTTCATTTAATGCAGGAGGGAATGTCCGTTTGCATTGTTTTCTTTTCTTTAAAATGCTGAAGTATTACATTTCTGAATGCAGGAAGACATCTATATCCATTAATATACCCACGCTCAAATCAGGCCAAATTTCAAAATTGAGGTATACTGCACCAATTTATCTTACTTCAAAGTCTGGCCCAGGACCCACTGAAATTAATAGAAGTCCTTCCACTGACTTCTAAGTGCACTGAATCATGTAGTTAGTCATCACTACATGATTTTAAAACTACATGTAGATGGGTAGTTTCTTCTTATAAAAACCTGCTCWTATGCTAATCACTAAAGAGGAGTTATCTTTATAAATATGTATTTTTGCTCAGCAGAAAATAGGACTTAGTAAGGTTTTTGTAAGTAATCATTTCCCATGTTCAAAAATAGCTAAAATCAAAAGTTTTTGCACAGATAAAGAAAGACAGGAGATATGTCAGCTTCTTTATGCTTTTCTCTTATTACTTCCATGATAGGTAAGAGAACTGCAATGAAGTTTAAYAGATAAAATGATGAGCTAATTTTAATCTGGGACAGGACAACAGRAAAAAAAAGTAGGTTTCTCTTTTTTCTTATGAAGTTAACAACATGTCACAGTAATATCAAGCCTATGATATCAGCACTGTGATTCAAACAGAACAAAAACTGATCATGGGTTACCACCAAAGCTGAGAGCTATTCCATGCAGTCCAAGTGTCTCTCTCCCCAAGGGATGGCCTACAATATTTCAGACACTTACCCATGCAAATGCCAAAGCAAAAATGAGAGAAGATATTCTCAAAGTCCCAAGGAAGTATGTGATTTTGTTATATAAGAATTAGATACACTGAAGAGTTACTTATAGAAACACCTCCTGGGCTACCTCAGGGATGTTCTGAAGCAAAAGACTTAAGCGCCTACAGAAACATTTAAAAAGAATTATTTTGCATATAGAAATACTTCCTTCATGTGAGGCACAGCAGCTCTGATACATAGGCCCTGGACATATGTGCTTCCCTGGTTTTGGACAAGATATTGAGTAAGGAGTTACAAGGTATGATACTTTAAGAGAGGTTCTCAAAAATATTGCTAACTTAGCTATTAATTTGCATCTTTTTACTTTTACAGTGCTTACTGCTAACACAAAGAGCTTCACAAATGATGCAGTCACACTTTCTGTGCAAGAAGTATGAGAAAAGTGAGAGCAAGACAAAACAAGATTGCCACACACATCCCAGTTTACAGCTCTGGGTCACGCAGCAGTTCACATGACAGGTCATGACAACACGCGTACCCCACACAGTGCAGGCCTGTGATGGACAAATCATGGGAACGCAACACCTGAAGGAGTTAGTTATAGTGCTAGAGAAAGAATAACAAGAAAGGCAATTTGACAAGCACTCTGATGCTCCTTCAGTTGGTAAAGGTCTTTCTATGTGCTTACTTCACAGATACGCATGACAGCACAACATCCCACCTCCTCATCATATGACTCCAAGGACATTCTGTTGCCAGGATGCTGCGGCACTCTCTACCTAATTTTGTTGTTACGTGGGACAGCACTGGCCTGGGAGACCAGAATATTCTTTTTTGTGTGATGTGCAATAACTCAAATTCATATAGACATTTACACACAGAATGCYGCTACTAATAAACTGTTTTTTATATCATAAATTTTTGCCTTCCTCAACGGTATTTTATTCTACAGGCAAACAGGTTAACCAAATATGCATGTTAAAAAATGCTTCCCTAGTTTCTGCCATATGATCTCAATACAAACGCTGTTAATTTCCACATATAATGAAAAGATCCTCTTGTGTATTTATAAAGGCTCTCCTGGATGTTACTTTCTGGTTTATAAATTATTTTCAAAACTGTTTAGCCAATACCTAGTAGTTCATGATACAATCCAATAAGCACGGTGTCATTCTGCAAAGTGGCAGGCAAAGAAAATATCAAAGTCTATATTGAAGCACAAAACATAGACAATATAAATGTGTGTTTATTTCTGAAGTCAGAGAGAGAATCTTTTTTACTAAACATTTATGTAGCATGAAAAGCAAGCATAATCTGGACATGAAAACTATATGGTGCAAATCATTTTATATTGGAGGAAAAATGTGTTAAGGATGCCATTCTCTTTACCGTGAGGACTGCCATACTAGATTTTTAAGGTACCCAGTTTGAAGAGCATGTGGGCCAGAACCACCCACATGTGCTTCTGGAGTGACGAGGAGTAGACATGTAATTTCTAGGTGGGAGGGCTGTTATAGTACAGCATCAGAAGGAAGAAGATGAGAGGAAAGGCGCATACGTTTGGGATTAACGGAATTGTAAATAGATTTTTACAGATGATCTACTCACATGAGGTCTGTTTAGCATTACTGCAAAAAGAACTAGGCAATTCCAAGGTTACAGATCATCTAATCCTAAAGTGAATGTATGAGGTAGGTCAGACAAATTGCACCCTTAAAGTGGCTACTTCTTTCCAGCAGCTGTAATGAAATATTAGGGTGACTAGCTCAGCTGTAGCAGGTAGGTGAGATGAATCCTTTCACCAATACTTGTTAAAGAGGTACAGCTGGATTAGAAGCAGAGGCAAAAAAAAAAAAATCCAGTGCATGAAGGAGGGGATAGCCTGTATAAAACCTTCTAGGAATGGGATCTGATTCAGGACAGGGATGGGATGGATGTGAGACCATTAGGGACAGAACATTTCTYTGTTTCTGGAAGGAGAAAGGAGGCCCATGCTTAGCTGGAGGAATGCAGTGCCGGCAGCTTGAGAGTCTCTTGTAGGTAGAAAGAGTTAACACTGTGCCCAAGGTACACGGGTGGATGGAGTCCCTCTCTCAGGGCATGGCTGTTTCCTGGCACACCAGCAAAATGCAAATGATCCTTCCTCAGCTAGTCTGCCATATAAAAGAAGAAAAAGATGTTTTACAGTCCTGCCTGAGGAGACTTCGCTATCCTCCACGATACTGCTGATAACTGTTCGATTGCTTGGAGTGCTGAAAGTGCTCGTGGTAGATATCATGATATCTAGCAGAGTCCCTTGAAGTAGGAGCTTCTAGAAGATTTTCACTCTTTCAGGGTAACATGAAAGGCTAAGAGGGTGATACTGTAACCCAGGTCTATACTAAGGATTGTCAGCTGTTGGTGTCAGATCCCATGGATGCCTTAAAGTCTACAGATGGGCCACCAGAATCTGTTGCATGGCAAAGCAATTTCACGACCAGGTTACTGAAGACAGGCTTTGATGTTACAGCCAAATAAATTTAACAGTCCACTGCTCCCAAAACCAGAAATCCTTTTCCCCTGCCCCTCTTTCTTCATGCCTTGGAAGGTGGAAAGAGATGCATTGAAGGAACTTTCCTAGCTTTGAGAAAGAAAAGCAATGGCTGAAGGATAAGACACAGGTCCTGCCACTTCACCTGTGCTGGCATTTGTCTGCATAGCAGGGAAACAGGGCAGAGGGCTAACTGGCACAAAAATTATCACCTGAGAACCATTTGGCAAAGGATTGAGTTCCAAACTTCTCAATACCGAAGACAAAATATAGCTTTTTTGCCTTTAATTCACTTTGGAAGAAGCTTAKATAAACAAGAAAATCTGTTTACACAGTGCAATTGTGCACAAATAKATTTATTCAGTAAGATTTATTTCACCTTATTTTACCCTAACACTCATATACAGACAAGTTCCAAGTATCCAGCTGCTTTATTGGGGGGGGAGGAGAACACAATTTAATCTAGGAAATGAGGTGCTTTAGCTTCCATTAAATATTTTACAAATAAAAATGCTTTTACAAACTGGCGGCAGTAGTACAGATTCTGCCATATGAAAGAATGCACCACTAATAAAAAAGTGAAAATAATCTCAGTATACTTCCTTAAAACTGACCTAAATAAAAACTGTCCCAAACCGTACTCCTCTCAATTCCGGCTTTATACAAAATATTTGCTTTGAATCCACATAATTGTTTTCTTTTGTAAAACCCTTATGAAAAATGGAAATTCTAAGTTCWGACCAGATCTCTTATGAAAGGGGAATCATTTCTAAGTGTGATACTGCAYGAAGATCCACAAAGAAGCCTGTATCCTCCATACTCTCTGTGCACATCTGCAGTATTGGACCAAAGCACATGGCAAACACTTGTCTYTCACTACTGCATTACATGTTCTAGAAAGAGTAAATCACAAATAATAGAAAATGCCTCAGCCTCCCTGACATGGGCAATTTCCATTTTTACACTGATTGGTACTCTACTTCCTTTGGAACCTTTTCTTTAAATAGCTGAACACTGAACTTAATTATCTCACGCTGTATTTAATAACCAGAAAATATTACCATATTAAATATACATTCTCTGGGAAGATGCAGTTGTRTTTGAAGGGGAAAATCTAGCTTACAATTACAATACTTAGGCAAAGGAACTACATCTTCCTTATTTTCTTCTTTTCATTTCTTTATAYTTTATTGGTACATTTGCTGTGGGCCAAAGACAGAACCCCAAATCTGACTCTTTCCAAAATATCTGGGAGTTCAGGAATAACAGAGTACTCTGTATGAGAGGCTCTAGGCCCTGGAATTTGATTCCCCTCGTGGTCCACTAGTTCCTGGATTTAGAAACATTCCAGGCATGCTGCATACTCCCTCTTATCTTGCAGGCATTCAAAGAGGATGAGGCCTGAGAGATGGAGGGACTGGAAATACGAAGAACAATCTAGGTGGGGTTTCATAACACGGCTCCCTAGAGTGTCTTTATTTTTGGTGGGAGAATATGTAAATAGCAGCATTCATAGCTGAAAAATCTGATGAACTGAAGTACTGTACTGAAAACTTGAAGGCTTTCGGCAGGCTAAATGCTGAAAGGTACTTAGAGCTGTGGTCATTAGGTACGATGTCTTTTGCTTGTTCCACAACAAAAACAATATGAAGAAACCACRCAGCATAATTGAGTCCCAAATAACCACACTTACTAAATAATACACAAACATGCAAGATATAGCTAGGGGCATACTGCTGCTCTGCCTGGTTTCTGGCAGCTTCTATAAACACAGAGGGTGCTATTAGAAGGTTCACAAGTGATTTAAAGAGACACTAACCTAACCATATACACTAAGAAATCAAAACGGTGCTGCAGAAATCAATAAATAAATAAAAAGAAATGCATACTGTAAAAAGAAAGCATTCTACTATGTTGTCCTTTACCTTTTTATTAGGAAAAGTAAAATGCAATGGTTGAAGGAATTTTGGTCAAAAAGAAGAACAGCATTCCAAAACACCACAAATCATAACTGAAAAAGATTCATACAAATAAAGCTAAAACAATACTGAACGGGTCTGAAAACTGAAGTAGTCTGAGCTATATCTAGTTTCAGGAGCTTGTAAAGTTATTTAAGGCATTGTATTTATGCTRTAATTGTTATCCAAGCAAGAAATGGATAATTATATACAAATCTCCCTCCAARCAAAAATAGAAACAGTAAAAACCTTTAACATAAGGGTAGTAACAACAGTTACAAAGAAAGACATATCAACATTATAGCTCCTTTACATCACTCAGGCAGAACAGGAGGATGTTAAAGCAGGCATAAATACAGATACGATTCRGCTCAGTTTAAAGAAGCTCCAGTGTAACTGAGAATTGCATTTACAGAATTAAGTTCCCTCTTATTTTACCACGTTCTGTACAGACATTAAATCTAATCCCTTTGGCGTTCACATACCATAATTCTAAGAGATTTTAAAAATACCTGTGATAGACATTACTCTTAAGTGTTCCTTTATATTGCATGATGATACAATATATATCCCCAAATACACTAAGATAGAACACTACTGTATGTGCATTTATATACATGTATGCATGTGTGTGTACACATATACACACAGATACGCACACATATTTGTATATCTGCATGGCTTATCATAGACAACAGTGCAGTTCAGTCTTGACTGCATCACATTAYATCTTGGTAGGTAATGTTTTGGGATTATGTAATTCAATGCCCTATCAGGGTATAAAAGTGAAAGACAACGAAAGAAAACAACTAAATGTGAAATTTCCTACCTCATGAATTATTAAAATTAGACTCTCAACAATACATCAGCACAATCATTATATAGCACTCTCACTATAGAGTTCCCCATACAGTAGAGAGGCAGGGCTGTGGGAAAACTCCTCACTAATTGAGAGTCAAGGAAGTTTCTGCATTTAAAGCCAAATATATGAGAAAAGTGAGCACAACCTACCTACAAGAAAACATTTCACAGGCAGCGAAAAAATGGACGCAATCATCTAATGCAGAAGATAAATGACAGAATCTCATGTTCTTTTCCATATTTCCTGACCACACTAAGGAACTGGCCTATGTTTGAAGGATCCAGAAGAAAGATGATAAAAATTTGTTTTAAGTAAGTAGCAAACTGATACTGTTTCATGGAATCTTTACTGATATATGACATTATGTTAAATATATTTTAAATGCATTCTCAACTGCAGATGAAAGATGCTAAACAGTGTAAGACACAAAAATGTAGCACAGTGGGTCGCATATGCTTTATTTATAATGCARACTTTTTGAGGGGAACTTTCGCACAGCCTCGAATTGACAGAAAGTTATAACCTTGATAAAAGTTGTTTGCTGGGAACTGACTGGAACTAGGACGGAAGATTCCTTAGAAAACAGAATTGTCTGGGTGTGGTTTATCAGCATCTCTCACAGAGGTTGTATATAGTGTAAATGCAGAAGTTATATTTGGAAGATATCCAGACATCACATTACAGACTTCTCTCCAAAGGGCAAATAGCCAGTAAGGCCCCAACTTCTACCACTTGGCAGCAAAGTGAAGATATTTAACATACACAGTTTTTTCCAGCTGTGATTTATGAGAGTGTTTGTAAATTATTATAAGCATTTGCTATGAAAGAAGCAACAAACCTACCATTCTGGCAGCCCGATCTTCAGTTACACTAAAGCTATTTTATGCTGCTCTGGCACTGACAGGGAGGTTAAYGAGAGCAAAGAATATCTGAGAATGCCTGTTCCTAGTCATTCACAGCTAGCGTAAACRGATCTATTTTGAAACCCTGATACAGGGGATTTGCATACAACTGTTCTGTGCTTCTGGAGGAAAGCACAGTGCAAGGCAGAAGTTCTCTTCTTCATTTTACCTGCCTTTGTCACGTGCATCTATGCTTTAATTTGTTAACTCCCTGAGGCGGGGGCATATTGTAAAGTGTTTGCCCAACTTGCAGATGCAACACAATCATCTCTAAAGAACTCAGACAGCTCTCTCCTCTCCCTTCAACTTTTTCTCTAGATTCTCCAGTGGTGCAAAATCAAGAAGCAGTCTTGGCTAAAAAGCCAAACAATTCAGTGTCTTCCTCTCACAGATTTAAGTAATGATTTTGAGGCTATAAAATTCGCATCATGTTTCTCACTGTCATTTCTGTGAGTGTGATTCTCCTTGCAGTCAAGCCAATGGGAAATCCAGTATCAGCATCAACGGGGCAGAACTAGTACAGGAGTCACAAATATCTTTCATSTAACAAAGTAGTCTGTGCTGTTTTTTCCATTACTGGAGTGGGCAGTGCAATTATTAGGGCAGTTTGTGGGAATCACAAGAATTCGTATATCTTTCTGTTCTCCATTCTAAAATGGAGAGAGCAGAATTTCCAGTGGAAATGTTTGACCATTTAAATAAACACAACAAGCACGGAGCAGTTAAACTTTGGGGCTGAGTATAAACATACTCGTTTAGTTCAAGATGTTTTAAGGATGAAAAAGGGGGCCCCCGCCTCTGCCTCTCCCTCCCTTGAAAAGGACTGTGACTAATGTGAAAAATGTTTTTGAATCAGAGCAGGAAAAAGTGTGCCCTCTGTTTTTGGAATATTTCCTTGATATTTTTGATGAAGTGAAAGCTTTCCTTAGAGAAAACAGATTGCTGTGATTTCCCCTATAATGTATGCCTGACGGGAACAGGGAGAAAAAGGCTTCCCTTTTCAACAGTAAATTTGAGGGAAAAAGAATATAAAATTCAAAGAGAAAAATAGTACTAGCTGTGCAGGTGTGTGTTTGTTAATCACAGTTTACTGGCAAGTCTCAGAATCCAGAATATGGTATCAAATTAGGTTGAAGGGTAATTCAGTATCCATATAATACAAAGGTTAAGCTGAAGCTGTGTTCTTCAACCACATTCTGAAATGCTTCCATTCAAATTGGACACCAAAGCCATTGGTTTTCTCCAGTAAACATAATATAATGTGTAAAATAACACAGAAAACACTTTAGAGAGCTGTGACAGAGAGCATGAACACTCATCTCATCATCCAAGCTAGATGAAAGACAGTATTGCTGGGAAATAAAGAGAAACACAATACCAAAACCATCCTCTCCCTTAATCTGAGGGATCATTATGCAATGTAAAATACTACTGATTGTTTCAAAAGCAATAGTGATAAAATTATATCGTCTAATTTGAAATAAAAACTAGCTATAGGAGGAAAAATTTTTCTTCAGATGCCACCATCAATTCACCTCACTTCCACTAGAATCACTGGGTATGATTTCATAGCATATTCACTAAATATGTAATACAAGACATCTACTGTGACCATCTGCACTACCTCCTGTTTAATCCTGGCCACAAGGTTTCTTTGAATCAGTCTCTTTTATAGAATCTCTCTTTCCCCAGAAAAGAGTCCTACTGAGGTATGTAAACCTGAGCTATCCTTTTATAAAACATTGCATGCACATATTAGGCCACRAATAAGACTCTTCTCCAGATGCATATCATAAATATTTACTGAACACTTCAACCRTTCCCGGACCAATCCTGTTATTAGAATAGAATATAATCAAAACTCATAGTTATTATCTTTAACTCTGCTGGCTATAAGCTCTTCCGTACTTTTTTTGCCACTTTCCTACAATTCCTACCCTCTGATTTACAATATGAATTATGTTTAGTTTTCTGTTTCTTTATATTTTTTATTTTTGAAATAGCTCCTTTAATTTTTTCTCTAAATGGGATTTTTTAGTTTGTGTCATCTGTTTTTTCAGTTCTTGAATTTTTGGCTTCTGGGGCATCTAGTAAAATGTTCTTTAAAAGTTTCCAACAGTCATTCACACTTTTTCTTTTCTATTTCACAAGTTATTTAGCTTCTAAGAATTTACAGCATTTTTAATGGAAAGTGGGAGATACAAAGCAGAGATTTAGGAAAGATACGTATTATCCAATGCAGTTTTTGATAAAAAGACACTGTTTTTAAAACAAAATAGATGCTGTACACAAAGGAAATCAGAGGAAGTAGGGCTTATTGTGGGTAAAGAACTGGTAGATGACAACAGTTAATGTTAAAAAATAAAAGCAAAAAAAGTTYCTAGGGAGACTGGTTAATCTTAAGAATCTGTCTTTTTTAATCTTTATTAATGAGCCTGACAACAAAGAATGTGCAAATGACAAAAGCTGGAAAATTTACTCTTTCAAAGGATAGCATAACATTACATAGAAAGAAAAAAGTAATATAGTTTGGTCATTCATGAACAGGGATGAAGGACTAAAAACTGGAAGAGACGCAGAGGTGCAGAGTGTGCTACTAGGATGATCAGCAAGTATCATCCTTCGCTTTGCTTACAAGCAAAATCTAAAAGTGCCCAGTAAAAACAAGCAACTCTACATGTAATTACACTGGGGCAGAGGAGGGAATGCCAAGGATAAAAAAAGAATTCTGAAGGACCTGAACAGGCTGGTGAAAGGAGCAGAGAAGAACCTCGTGAAATTCAACAAGGGCAAATGCGAAGTCGTGCACCTTGGGACAAACAACCCCCCCACCAGTACAGGCTGGGGGCCAACCAGCTGGAGAGCACCTTAGCAGAAAAGCACATAGGGGTGCTTGTGTACAAAAAGTTGAACATGGGCCAGCAATGTGCCCTCACAGCGAAGAAGGCCAACACCAACCCRCGCTGCATTAGGCAGAGCATCGCCAGCAGGTCAAGGGAGGTGATCCTTCCCCTCTACTTAGCCCTGGTGAGACACATCTGGAGCCCTGTATGCAGTTCTGGGCTCTCCGGTACACGAGAGACATGCACATGCTGCAGCAAGTCCAGCAAAGGGCCACAAAGATAGTTAAGGGCTTGGAGCATCTCTCATGAGGAGAGACTGAAAAAGCTGGAACTGTTTAGCCTGGAGAAGAAAAGGCTCAGGGAGATCTAACCAGTGTGTRCAAATGCCTGATGAGGAGAAGCAAAGAAGACAGAGCTAGACTCTTCTCATTGGTATCCAGTGACAGGACAAGAGGCACTGGGCACAAATTGCAACATAGGCAATTCCACTTAGACATAAGAAAAAGCTTTTGTACTATGAGGGTGATCAAACACTGGAAGAGGTTGCCCAGAGAGCTTGTGGAGTCTCCAGCCTTGGAGACAATTAAACTGGACCCAGCCCTGGGCAGCCTGCTCTAGTTGTCCCTGCTTTGCACAGGAGAGTTGGAACAAACCATCTGCAGAGGTTCCTGCCAACTTCAACCGTTCTGATTTTGTGATTCTTTGAAGCTACAAGGCAATGCTGGCGTAAGAAAAAATATTTATTATTATTTAGATCAGAAATGTACACGTTACTAACCTTCAGAATAAAGAAATTCTGCACAAACCCTCCAACAAAAAAATAATTTAGAAATTGAATCTGATCAGTTTATGAAAGGGTTTAGAAGACCGAGTTGCCTACAATAGCTAGTAATCAGCCTRACTCCCTCAGAAGACACCTTTCAGTCTTAATTCCCAAAAGTAGGGTTTTTAGACCATCAAGTAAGTAATGACATATTTTAGGCATCCTGATCTACCATAGCCAATTTGGATTAAGAGGTTGCTTCCCCTAAAGATCTGCCAGTGCATACACTGTGTATGTAATTGTTCCCTAATCCAGTTCTGTTAAAATGACTGAAGTTTTTCTTAAACGCATCTTAAACACAGTTTATCTTGAATATATTTTAGCAGATGTTTTTAAACCAGTTAATTTTGACAGAACTGTGTTACAGAACAATCACAAACCCAGGTCCAGATGGCCAGTGGCCCCTGACAAAAAACCTTAGCAAGCAGCACTGGGGACCAGTTTCTTAACTTGGATCAGCTATGGGCAGAAYAGCTCATCTGACCATGCACAAAATCACAGGTGTGGATCTTAATTTCTTTCTAGAAACTAAAGTGAGTCTAATTCAGACTAAACAGATATGCAGTCAAGGGCGCATCAAGCTTTGTCAGAGGCCTAAGCAGGCCTCTCCTGTGGAGGTTTAGATGCCTGTGGCTTAAGCTCCGTGCTGGTTTCAGGCAGTTATATGGCCTTGAATCAGAGAGATGTGTGCAAAGAGTGGTGTGAAAGAAAGCTGTGGGAAGCAAGGTCCTTTGCTCCAGAGCTGCTTTTAACCTCAGACTCTTACCAGTGTGTCTGTGTCTGAGCTCTCTGGTCCTGACTCTGACSCTGACCTGCTCACCAAACCTCCTGGCTTGACCTTGCCTCGCAGTGCAGCCTGCCCTTGGCTCCCTGCAAGCACGATCATAGGCCTTTGGATGGTATGGAATATATTCCGATGTCAATTCTGTGAGTAGCGCTCTTGATCATGCATGTAGGAGGGACTATTTCCACATTTAAAATATATATCTGATCTCTTCTATAAAGGCTTTCCACTATTGAGAGGAAAGAAAGTCTGATGAGAGTTCAAAACTACTGCTGTTGTATGCCTCTGAATGAAGAAACTGTTAGGGAAGAAGCACCGCATTTTCTTGCAGGGACAAAACATCCTGACACCAATTTTCAAGTTTGTGTAAGACTAGCTACCAAGCTGCTCCTCAAATAAATCAGATATACATTACAGTATTTGGTGACAGTCTAAGTTACACAGTTTTAGTTGGCTGGTTTTGCCAATCGATGCCTGTTCTAAGCGTATACTCCATATGTTTGAAATTTAGGAATGGACATTGGCAAGGATAGGCAAGCTGACTGTTACCCAGATTAATATGAATGTCATTAACRTCTCAATTCCAAAAGCATACATTTATTTGTTTTGCAAAACTGACTAATGCTGTTATGATAAAGGTATATTTAGGTCAGTAAGATATCACAGTTGTGAGGCCATTTCTAAGAACATTATTTCCTATTATTTGAGTCCGAAGGAAATAAGTACAAGTTCCATAGTAGTGAATCACTTTTTTTTCCTCATTGTCTTTTGAACATGCACTATCATTTAAACACATGGTCCTGAGGCTGAGGGCTTTCAGATCACGGAAGTGTCAAGATTGGGTGATGTTTAGATATTCCAGTCTTGATAACATTCCTTTATATTTGATCATTCTGCTTTCCTAAGAATGAATTAAAGAGTTTTTTTTTTTTCATTTTACCTATTTTAACTCTAGTACACAAACTAGACAACACATCAGAATTTCCTGTTTTGTTACAGACAAGACTTCCCCRCCAAGCAGAAGGCAGGGATGTACACGCAATGCTACAGACTGCTAGCATTCCATTCTGTAGGACTAAGAATTCAAATAAGGTACAAACTTCCACTTCTATTGACATTTTCCTTACATGTAAGACAGAGCAGGGTGCAGCAGGGCAAACCAACAATGCTGGCTGTCCTTCTGATCTCAGTGACTCATATATACGCTACTTTCATAACTTAAATTAATACTGGAATGGGGACTCATTATTGGCACTGAAGATTTATATAGCCTTTCATCAGCAGGGAGCTAACAATTTATAAAATGTTTATGAATACATATAAGCAAAAAGACATTGCCATGTTCAGAAGTAAAATGCTAGCCATCTGACACACAGGAAAACTGCACCAGAGCGTATAGGTCTGGCTGCCTAAGAACAAATTACGATATGGGTCCTTTGTTATAAGAACAGTCCTGACTCAATAAGTATATAGAAATGGACTTCACTTTTACTCTGGATCCCCTGGCATCCTTGTTGTACTCTCTGTAAGGGAAATGAAAATCACTGTAGCTGGGAAAAGGAAATTTTGTTCAGGAGAAAGTGGTTACTTGAACTAGAATTTAGCAAGGACACTAGAACATCTGTGAGAGCACCAAGAGATGTTTCTTGATTATGTTATGAACTCTTCAGAGCACTGAAACACTTCATAGTACAATTATTATCACTGCAAGTATAAAGACCTCAGTTTTACACCATATGCAGAATACAGTGATTCAAGTAGACAGGTTCATGCAGGCACCATCCCGTGACAGCTGTTCAGTTCCAGTAAGAGACAACGTAACTCCTAGCAAAGCAGAATCACTATTTCCTATTGCTCTTGGAAAAAAAAACACAAATAATAACTATGCTCAGCTTTATTTTATGAAATGTAATGGAGTAGATAGAAGTGTGGCTGTGGTTCTCTAGTTCTTCTCAAAGTGTATGTAGTACATACAGAGCAGGCTACATTTCTTAGCRTGTACATCAATCAGTTAAGTTCTAAAAAGCACTTCATTTAAGACTTGGAGGTCATTCAGTCTCCTCATCTTTGGCTTCTTTACTGAGGCAGCCATGAAATGCACTTGCTCATACACAGCTTTCTGAGACAACTAGTCACCCTCTAGGTATACCAACTTCTAGTTAGCTTTGTAATAGAAAATGAGGTCAGATCACAAATAGAAAAAGTAGTATTTGAACCACATCCACCTCCTYGAATATGAGAAGTTTGTGTTCAGAGCCATTACCAGCATACGGCCTTATAATAGGCACAAAATTAATATTGAATTCAAGTTCCTATAAAATCAAGAAAAATGGATCTGAATCCTAAAAATTAAACTAATAGTCATACTGCACTGCTTCTTTTATCCAACAACTTCAAAATATGTTAAGAAAGTAAATAAATATGATCRCCTACAAATGCATAAGAACATGGAGCTGATTCATCCAAAGATATGTTGGTAGGTCTGGGTTCCTTGCACTTCAGTTTGGCATTGAACTGAGGAGTTAAATTAGGAACATTATCCGCGATCCTTAGTGCCCTCTACGGTCCGCGAGAGGAAACAGGCAGCTCCAGAGGGTGATTCACGTCCTGGAGGGCCTGAGTCATTGCTCAGAGGTACCGATCTTYTTCCACTGACTTTCTCCACTGTTCCCAGCGGAACAGACTTCTGTGGAGATGCCTAAGATTTTTAAAATGAGTCCTTGCCCAGTGTCACAACTGGTATAGGAGCTCAAGATTCTCAGTTTGTTACTTGGACTGCTAGACTGCACTGCCTCTTTGAAAAGCTCTGTCAATTTATAAAGCAGAATTGATACTGAATTTTTTCTCTCCTTCCCTTCAAAATAACCCCAATAAATCCATAAGCCAGCTAATCTTCATTTCAGTCATGGCTATATCAGAATGCAGTARTGATTTAGGAGAAGAAAAGATCTATATTTATAATACAGCTTCCATTTATACCTTTGATAATTACTTTTTTCTTTKTGAGCTGCAACAGACACCCAAAATAGGGACAAATGAAGGATGGAGTAAGGCTTGACACACATCAGTTCCTCAATTATATCAATCATTTTAAGGGTAATAAAAACAATGTTGTTACATAAATGAGTCCCCCTAGAACATGGAAGCACTTGATCATTCTTTAATCTAGTGCTAGATATACATTTTTTTTGTTTTATCACTTTTTAAAATACAAAAATTTGTAGCATGTTGCTTGGCCTGTGTGTCATGCGTTGTCCCAACATATTCTCTATTCTAAAAAGTATGTAGTATCAGAACAATTTATAAAGATGTTTGGAAGTGAATAAAGTACAGCAGCAGTATTATTAATGATTTTGACTACTTTCTTCTTGAATACTCAGGCCTAGTTTCATTGAATGGCAGCCAAAGTACAAAGGTACAGGACTGTTCATGCAGTTTACAGAATAAAGATGTACTGCAGATCATCTTCGACATAACACACCAACATTTTTAAATAAAGATTTGTAGCAGAAAAAAGAATGCTTTATCTCCAGTGGTACAAAGGAGTTTTGTTGGCTCAAGTAAAGCTGTATGAAAAAGAAAGTTTACTGGCTTGCACATACTGTGGATGTATCGTGTGTGGTCAAGAAAATGCCAATAAAGCTTTCACAGCTCAGAGGTTTTATAGGCTGGGGRAAAAAAACAATAGTTGAGTTTAATTTTCATGTATCTTCAAAAAAGAAAGAAAAGAAAGAAAAAAACCCTACCGTTGTGCAATGGCACACGAATTGCACCTTTCTCTCCCAAAAACAAGAACATTCAGCAGGTGGAATACAGACTGCCCAGGAAATTATTAATGGGAAGTATATATAAAGATTGGAGAATTTATGCTGTGTAGAAAAACGTAGCTTAAAGGAACTGGTTTATCCTCAGAACTTACAAATGATACAAGACCAGTTAAGAGATTTACCCTGAGTGAAATATCTAGCAGGTTTTTCAGAATGATTCTGGACCACTGATACGTATGAACACATGCCACCAACGTGAATACATTTACCCAAAGTTTCTTTATCATACCTACTCAGACACTCAGAGACTCTTCAGTGATTGTTGGACTAAGAAATCCTTTGCTTTCACGCCAGTAACTCCTCCATTTTCTATGCCTATATTACATTCTCAGCACATTTCTCTGCACTGTATTTTACTTCAYTGTTGCTGGATTTTTGAGTGTCATGCAGTGACACTTCCATTCCTCTGCAACTCCCCCTCTGGAARCGTGACACTGGCTTGTCCCCTCCAGCGTGCTCTCATTAAATTCCATYCGAATGGAGCTTTTAATGCTGCTCATATATATGTGTACACATACGCGCACACACACACATATAATTTTATAAATTAACTAGTGATTTAGTTTTAACAAAGTTGATGGTTCATAAATTCCTATTGTGTGATATTTTGATGGCAGTTTTGTAGCTGTTATCACTGAGGTCATGTAGTTACTGAAAAGCTTACTTCCATCCTGAGTATGTCTGGAACGTCATCTAGCTGAAACATTATGATGCTTTGTATGAATCAGCAAACAGTAACTTTCAAATCACACTTTAAATGATATGATCTTTCATTAGTGTATCCTTTCCTGCTGCTTCCTAGGCTCTTGAAGCCTGTAGCTCATCACCTTGTGACTGACAAACACAAAAGTAAGTATGTCTCTGGATTAAAAAAAATGTATATTTCTTCATACATATATGTGTGTGTGTGTGTACCTATAAATTAACAGAACAGAGTCATTTAAATGAATTCTAGAAGAGATGTTAAAGTGCAGATTTACAAAGTAACTGTTAACTGCCAAAGGGATAGTGAACATGAACATACGCTTAATGTGGTCTTTTAAAGTATTTTATAGTGTGTGAATAGTTGTGCTGCTTTGTTCAAGTGGTAGTGAACTCTCTAGAATTTCTGTTCTCTGTGAGTACTTAATGGATAACAATTGAGTAATCTGCAAAAGCAAAATAAGTAGCCTGATCTCCTGTGGCCTTGTGGTTGAATTATTCTGAATTCAGTAGAGTGTAAGGCCCAAACTAAGCTTTCTCATCCAGTGGTACTTTCATAACATCTCTTATTTCCTAACACGGATGAACTGCAGCTTTCAGTTCTAGCCTGTGTCTCTCTTCTCTACCTATCTACCTATTTTACAAAACTTAAAGGAGATTATTATGTATGAAACCTCTAGTCCTTTGCCTATATAACTGGCCAACAACTTCAAAAGTTATTAGGGGCAGAAGGACACACAGAAAAGGTAATTACTGAGATCTGTTTTCTTAGAAAAGCAAATAAAATATCCCTACTATTTATTTCTTCCCTGTCTCAATGAATCAGGAACGTTTCTCTTTAAATCAATAAAAGCAAGGAGACAGACAAACGACTATTACTACTAGGGGAAAGAGTGGAACTGGAAATTAATTTTGCACTATATCTAAAGGCAGTGACACTAAGTAGCACGTATATAGCTGTTGACCGAGCCAGTGCATATTTTGGCATAGGTACCTGAATTTGACATCCAAGCATCAACATCTGTGTCCCTTCTAGCCTAATAGGCTATCTTACCATAAATATACTATATTTATATAATAGCCTTTCTGCTTTTAACMTGGCAACACAGGATGCAAAAATATAATGTAATGATATTAATAAACACACTATCTCAGAAATAATATCTATGCTCCCATAAATTTAGATYCATTGTTATATCCTGCTAACATCTGCAATTTACAAATCAGGCAGGGACYCATATCCTACACATTTTAAAGCTTTTGTAAATGGCTGAAAACACACATACAATGTTTTTTACAAATGCTATAGGTACAGCCTGAACACTATCATTATTTATTTTTTAGATAAGAATGCACAACTAGCCTATAATAAAAATTTGTGCATAACACAGAACTGCACTGAGCACATATTCAATCTAAAGCATCTTAGAACAGTCAGATTTCTTGCCACTGACTCTCTCCTTTGGTAAAATGTTTCCTATTTGCCTGCCTGCTGCCCTTTG
Source organism: Rhea americana (assembly GCF_003343005.1). Taxonomy (NCBI): domain Eukaryota; kingdom Metazoa; phylum Chordata; class Aves; order Rheiformes; family Rheidae; genus Rhea; species Rhea americana. The sequence continues at coordinate 729,745 of NW_028186945.1, read as the reverse complement.
AATAATATAAATATTAATGAGAAAGAAAACAGACATACAAAAGCTGTGTGGCCTTACGGTATTTGCTGTTACGCTGCAAAGAAGAGAACTCCTGAATCGACCAATACATTTTCAGCAGCTGCAAGAGTTTCTCATGTACCAAGCTAATACATTAATCCTGTACTTACATTTGCTTTGGAAATTTTATCAACATTTCTTATTCACGTAAGCGTGTGTGTGTACACAGAGGAAGAGGTAAAACCTTGGTGCAACATGCATAAAGCAGAAACTCAGACCCTGAATTTTCAGCACAGAAAGTCGGGCGCTGTAACAGCCCCGCAGCTTTTGCTGAGCCAGCCGAGCACTTCTGCCGAGGCCAGTTCCGCGGCGCGGAGCAGCCACTACAGCTCCGACAGCAGCACGCAGCTATCGCGCAGCACTTCTACACCCGGAACCGCGAGGGGCAGCGCGGCCGGACGCTGCCGCGCCAGGATTTCGCCCAGGCTGCGGGAGGTACCTCCGGGATCCTCTCCGGGCAGGAGCGGCGCCCACCCTCTGCCTCCCGACGGCCCGCTGCGCC
>NW_028186945.1:679684-728455 GCF_003343005.1 Rhea americana | reverse complement strand
CTGCTGCGGTTCGTCGTCGTCTCCCCTGACAGAGCTGCAGCTCCCCCCTCTTCCCGTGCCCCTTCCCCCCCATGGAATAGCTTTTTCTTCGTAGTCGCTGGAGCTGGGTTGGGTGAAATGCCTAATTATTCTGTAAACACTGTAATTCAGTGAAGTATCGGCTGTACATTCGTAGGACACTCATACATTACCTTCTAGTAAAAAACAGCTTGTCTTTCAATAACGAACAATGATGGTTTATATTAAAATAGTAATTGCCATGTATATGTGCTCTTACTTTTCTGAATACTCAGAAGTTGAATTATTTCTTTTATTACGTAGGGTTTCCCCAATAGAAAAACAGAAGAGATGCTTGATATTAAGGCTTGGGCTGAATACATCGTGGAGTGGGCTGCAAAGGACCCCTATGGCTTTCTTACTACAGTGATCTTGGCCCTTACACCCTTGTTCATAATTAGTGCAGCACTGTCCTGGAAACTTGCAAAAATGATTGAGGCCAGGGAGCGAGAGCAAAAGAAGAAACAGAAACGCCAGGAAAATATTGCAAAAGCCAAACGAACAAAGAAGGATTAAATGGGCAAAAAAGCCTTCCTTGTGTGAAGAATCAACTTTTTTAAATGAAGCACTGCTGTACAATATCTGTTCTGTTGTAACCTTCCTTTGATACTTGATCCTGTATGATTCTTGAAGTATGAAATTTAACTCCTTAGAGATTATTTCTGCTGAAATGGTTTGTGTTAAAACAACACTTGATACACCCATTTTTTCTACTACTTGTGTTCTAATGCAGGTTGCTTTTTCTAAATTTGCATGTTAAATTCAAAAATGAATCTGCTGGGTGGGGGTAAATATTTCTTTCTTAACTGAGCTATGACTTAACAGTTATCTTAAATGTGTCAATTAAATCATGGGAAAATGTAAACTGACTCCTTAATGCTGTGATCTCTGGTGCCTAGCATGGCAAGCCACTCTGTTTCCACTACTGTAGAAACTTTCTGCAGCAGTAGTCCATGTTGTGCTTGTAATTCATGGTAAACTGGATTACAAAAAGGCAAGTTTTGGCATACCTGTGGCATACCTGTGGTGAGRAAATAGCTACAGATCCTTGTAGTTTGCTAGCATATCTTACTGATTTTCCTTTAAGGACACTTTATATGGCCCCAGATGAAGTAAAGACATTCACACAGATTCAGTAATGATGACCTTTGCTCCCACAGAGGCTGTTGTAGCTTATTTCATGGTGAGGTTTGTCTGCACAAAGAAACTAAACTTTGATTTTTTCTGTTTCCTGAGCTACCAGCCATCAACAATATTTTTTTTAGATTCACTCCAAACTCCAGGAAGATGGGGGTTGTTCTTGACACCTTAAAATGTCTCAGGCAATTCATATCCAACAGAATATGCTACTACATTTTTGTTATTGTTTTCTTTAATTATCACCTGAACACTCTAGCTATAACCTGTTTCTGTCTTCAGAAACTTCTTATGCCTAAAAGAACAGCCATAAATGGGGTCAGACCAAAGACCTACTTTGCTTAGTGTCCTGTGTATTAGTGGCCTATAAAAGATGGTTATGGAACAGTATATGATGAGGACATTCACGTTGGTGATAATCCCTCTTACTTTCTAACCTTCTAGCTACATGTGATTTCAGACCTTCTGAGTTTGGTGGGGAGGGGTGGGGGGTGGAGGGTTGAGGGGTTCTCATTGCTCTTGGAACTCTGCTGCTTTCCAGGCTGCAAAAAGTTGGCATTATAAGAACGTCCAAACTTGGTTTGTGTCGTAAATATGCAAAAGTCATATAACCTTATTTGAAATTAATTTCCAACAGAAATTAGGATTTTTTTTTTCAAAGCTTCATTTTTATTAGTCCAGTTATAAGGAGGCAGTCATTAGGTTGTCAGACTCAGCCTGTCTCTAAACAGCAGCATATAGTTAGGCTTTCCAGTATCTAGTCCTTCATTCATTATTTGTTTAAAAAAAAGGACAGAGATGTATTGTTCAAATGAGAAGACCTACAGCAGTGATTGATACTAGCAGGATTCAAAGCAGGTAGTTTAACGGAAATAAGAGATAAATATGAAATATTTATATGCAGGCACTAACTGTTGATCCTTTTCCAATTTTATTGGACAAAGCAAGCATTATTAGAATGTAATATTTACAAATTTTATGATACACAWTTAATCTCCAGTGTTTATCTTTGAATGTTGTTACCTTTGATATCTACATGACTTAAAACACAGGGAACAGAACTGATTACACTGCGTAAATAAATTTGATACTTTTTCAAAAAATGTGTGGTTTTTTTCTGATTTGAAATTCTCAAGCATCATCTCTAAGCAAATAATCTGTGTATATATAAACTTTAGCCAAATATATCTAACAAAAAATGTATAAAAGTCCTCGCAATCACTCAGAAATAAAAGCTAATTAATCCTTAGACTAAAAGTGAGATTTTAGCTTCTTTGGTAGGTGGCACAACTCTGCGTCTATGGCTGAGAAAGGAAAAGAGCAAGTGTACTCCTTTTGGAAGTAACTGACAGGATCTTGTGCCAAAAAGAACACTTTCATTACTTTTCATTAGCTTTACTAAGTGCTTCTAAACCCTATTACAGTACTTATATATGGTTTAACTCTGACTGTATTTTCTGCTTAGAGTTGTCTGGCTAGTAAATAATCGAAAAAGTTGACTCCTCCATTAGCGTAAGTTACAAGACTATGTCCCTAAATTTACTGACAAGCGTAGTCACTGTAGTGTTAAGGTATTTCCTGTTAATGAGATCAACTTGACCATCCAATTACCAGAGAAAAGCTAACAGCTTTGATATAGTGGCACTGTGGAGGGAATTAACAGGAATTCTAAACAAAGAACTATATTGACCAAAAGCCTAAGTTAAGTGTATTAATCAACTAAAACTCATTATATCAAAAGTACAATTATGTCTTCATGAAAAAAGTCAAAAATAATTATTTTAAGAAAGCTATTCATTTAGCTAGAAAGCCTCTAACAAAGTGATTTAAAGAATAACTGAAAAACAGCAACTGTTTTTAAAAAAACTTTTTCATTAGTATTATATCCTCTCTTTCACTAAATCCAAACATTTAAGTGGTTTGTCGTAATTAAGTTTTTTTTTTTAACAATTCTGCAAAAATAAACATAGCTTTAATATTATTTTATTGTACACACAGGTGTATATATATATATAGTGATTGTTTATATTGTCTATTAAAATATTTATCCATTGGCAATACCTGTACATTACAATTATTTATTATGACTGCTACTGCTGCCTGGTGGCATCCAGGAACCTGGCTGAAAAGTATTTGCAGTGCTTGTTGGATCTTGTGAAGGCTCTTTCTTTCCATAGTAAGGGGCTGATGCATGGCCCTTAACATGAGTATGAACTGGTTCAGCAACAAGTCCCTCCTTATACTCCTTGGCCTGAAGGAGCTTGTCCTTTTCAGATACATCTCTGATTTTCTGTTTCATTTCTTCTCTATAATTTTCATTCTTGAGAATCTCCTAATAAAAGAAACACAGTAGAAAAAGATAATTAGATAAAATGGAAATAAATACAGTGTACAATATTAGAATAAAACAAGCAATTCTTGTTTTTCTTGACTTTACACTCCATGTTTTAAGGTAAGCAGGTAAAATAAATAATGCAAGATTAACTGGTTTTGTACAGCTTCAATTTTAGCCCTAGTTTAAAATGCTCTTAATGTTCTGATCATACTGTCAAAACAAAACTGCACTGTGGTGTCCCAGTTTCACTATTCTATTGGATCAAAAGGGAAAAATGATTAAATRCAGTTATTGTCACATATGAAAGTGCATTAAAAATCAGGTTACATTTTACATTGTTTTCCRTGTAGAATTTTCTGCTATTTATACCCTACAACTCACTATACCCATGAGTTTAGATAACCATGACCAGGGGCCCAGTTTTGGGCAGCACAGGTGTGCAACCTTGGCTCTGCTTTACTGAAAAAAAAAGCAACACTTGAGCTGTAAGACCATACATAAGCCAGAGGCATGCAAAATAAAAAAAATAATAAAAAGCCATTAAAGCCAAAATTACAGAGATTGTACCAGTAACTGAAGAGAAAAAAACACTATCAAAAAGGGTATAAAACTCCAAGGGGAAAGGAAAAAAAAAAAAGAAAAAGAAAAAAGAAAAAGCCACACACACAAAACCCAAAGATTCAGAGGACAACTTGGGAAGGGCAAGGACCAGTATGTTCCAAGAAGCAAGGGAGGCCAACAAATCCTCAACTGGTGACTGKCTGGCCAGCAGCCATCAGGTGTCCACCATGAGGATGCTAAGCATATTAATGTTTAGGCTAGCTGTATGTTAACTCTTAAGTATCTACTATACATATTAGCTAAATAATTGTAAAGTATTTATAAAGGGTATATAGTCATGCCTATTGCCTCTGTATAAACAAAAGAAATTCAAACAAAAGCGACCCAGCAGAGGATGGAGATTTACCTTTATCCCTGCTAAACTGAAACAACTGTCTGATGCATGTTTCTATCGGAAAGCCAAAGGAAAAGAAACTATGATCTGTATTCAGAGTGGGCTTCTACAAATTGCTAACTCTACTTAATGAAACTCTGTATTGAAATACAGTTGGGTACAGGTTTACCTGGAATTTACTAATAAAGGTGACCTAGTGAAGTGCAATTTAGCCACTTCCACAGAGAAATACTGAGGCTGTGAATTGAAACAAGTGCAAATACTGACTTGCCTGCTGGAATAGCAGAAAAACAGCTATTAGTAGACCCTGCTATCTTGCTTAGAGGAAAACACAAAGAACTCCCAAAGTAAATACAAATAAAAGAAAAAAAAAAGCCACAAAAAATACAGAGGTTTGTCCTTCATCTGTTAGCCTATGTTTCCTAGTGGAAAGATGCTGCAGATAGAGCTAATAAAGTATCTCTATGCTTTAGGAGGGGCAGATATTGAAGATTATTAGAAGGAAAAGAAGAAAAGTGATACGAACTTTTTTTAATACTTTGAACCCAAATACAACTGAGTTTTAACCAACACCATGTTGTGAGGGAGCTGCTGGTACCCACATTTAGAATCGTGATACATAAAAAGGCTGGACAGCTATCTCCAGGTTACAAATACATGTCAGAGATAGGGAAAAACTAGACCAGTATACCTCTCTGGTGTACTGAGCAGACGACTGTGGAATTATTTTAGGGAACGTATTAAAATACATGCAATATCAGCATGAGTTGACATAATAAGCATGTATAACATTTAAGAACATACTAWAAAGTATTTAAAGTAAAGCTCGTAAGCATCATGAAAATGATCTTTTTCTTCATTTATAATTGCCTCTATATTTAAATTCACAGATATACAGAACAGGCAAAATACTCTACATACTTATAGTCTGAAAATACACAAATAGCAGATAAACAAGTTTGTAAGGAAGGGGTGGGGGAAGGAAATTCTCATACTCAAATAAAAACGTTGTGAGATATCAGAAGGTCAAATTTTAAACAGTCAATATAGCATAAATTCATTATTACATCTTTCAATTCTGTCCTCATTTACCATGTGCCTGTATAAATCTACCATAACCTTAACTGATTTCAAGGGAATTACTCCTATAGTACTTGCAATACTCCACTACTAAGAAAGAAGGGCATATACCTTTGTGATATCTGAAGACCGCAATATGAATAGCATCAAATGATTTATTAAAAAAAAAAAATGTAATTCACTTACTGCAAACAGCTACTTACTAATTTGAAATCTTTTCCAGGGATTGCATTAACACAGTTACCTTATACAGTCAGATAATAGCTGTAATTAAATTCCAAAAGCTTTAAAAGTCCATTTTATATTCTGATACATAATTATCATCTGGTTTTCAGATTCAGCTAAGACTATTTTATGAGCTTTCACTGCCCAAAGTATAGTTTTGATCTAGTAAAATAAATATTTTGGTCTTGAAAAAAGTATGAGGAGAAGTGATCATCATCAGCCAATACTGATAAAATATATAAGTTGTTCAGAATCTATACAATCACATCAGGACAAAAATTTTCAAGTGAAATAAACTGCATGCATCCAGTTCATGCATAGAATTTACACCATTAATATGTACACTGAAATAAGGGTTTGTATTCAAACTCTAAACCAAATATGAATCAGGAATCTTTTGTCAACTGGCACGTTATAGAAAKTGGGTCAAATAGATCAGTTTTCTTAGTTTCGTGCCCTACTGATGAGTTTGTTCTGCGAAAGTGCCTCACGGGGCACTGAGTCCTTTTTCTTTAGTATGTCACTGGCAAATAGTTTACTTGATAGAATCTCACTAGGACATCCATTTTTTTAACCACTTACTGCATTTATAAATACTATTGCTTCAATTACCATAACCACTGCAGTTTTAAGTAGTTACCAGACTGAAGGTTGCCTGCCATTATAGGAAAAATGGAAGTAATTCCAAWTTTGAATAGGATAATTAAACATAATGCAAATTATAATTAAACWATTGCAGGCATATTATAGGAGGAATTGTCTTTAAGATGGACTAGAAACATATAGGATCTTTAAAACCACTCTTTCCAAATTTGGTGTCAGTCTCTACATGCGTTGCCCGGTACAATTAAATACAGTGAATGTTAGAAAGGTCCCTCTCCCTCCTGGCTCTGCAGGGCTGCCTGTCACCTGCTGAACAGCGGTAGGGAAGTCAACACCGCCAGGCCCTTCCTCCCAGGAGGACATGCAGGCTGCGAGTCTGTGTGGCAGCTACAGCCCTGCCCTGCTTTCTTCCAGCTCACCTATGCACAAGTGAGGAAGAGTTCATTTGTTTTTTACTCTGAACTACATTGCCAGGTTATCTTCTCCCCTCCACCAAGATGAACTGACATATTTTATACAATGGCTAGCTTAATTATCAACTGCCCAAGTAAATACACCACTGAAGCTTTCTTAAGAAATATATGAACATGACCTTTAAGGGAAATAYAACATCCACCTAACACACAGAGAATATTACATCTACCAGATAACTAGTTTTCACAGTGTTGGCTTTATCCTTCCAATACACTCTAGGACTCTGTTGTGTTTACAAATAAATGATATAAATTCTTTGAACTTGCAGTTCTCAGGAGGCCACATGACGCGCAAAGAATATCAGAAATGTCCTTTCTCATTTTAATTGAAAGAGAAATCTAGGGATTAAGATTATTCTGCAAAAAAATAAAAAAGAATGGAGTATGCTGGAAGACATCCAGTCATCTTTTACACCATTTGAAACCTCAAAATTTAGAGGTTCACCTTAACTCCCAACATTTGGAACAAGACAGACACAGTATGGGCAGATCTAGATACAACAATGATTTCTGCACTTTAAGTGGGATGTAAAAAGGAATTTTAGTCATTGCAGATGGCTAGTTGTGTAGTTTTGGTGATAAAACCTTCCCTCCTTAGGAAGGTAGGGTTTAGGAAAATGATCTCTAAGGTTTTCTTGAAGAGTTTAATGTTATTACTGAGGAAATGCCAATGTGGCTATGTGGAGTTCGAGGCAGCTGCTTTTCATCCAGAAACTGGTTTCTTCCACATATTCTGACATCTTAGTAATGGTAGCAGCTATATGAGCAAAGAATGAAAACGCAGCCTGTTCACACAGGCAACAGAGCCCAAGACACGCTGCTGCCTCCCAAGTATATTGCTGCAAAACAGATCAGACTTTCTCTTGTTACTGGCATTCAAACCCTCAGTGTTCATCTGCTACATCTGAGCAAGCAAAGGACCTTCTGTGATTTCCACTTTTCTTCTAAACTCTTGCAAATTCTCTATTTTTTAAGGTTCCCGCTTCCTTCTAGCAGCTGAGGTGCATCACCAAGCCATTCTCTGTTTGGAAACTGTATTCACTTCTGCTCCATAGAAGAAGAAAATCTAGAAATCAGTTTCAAATAGAAGGACTTTCAATGGCTACTGGACTGCATGGAAGATCTGCTTTGTARGCTGAAGGTGTGGAGTGGAGCATTCTTTCACTCTTAAAGGATCTTACACTGTTGCTGCTTCCCATTTTCCTAATCAACTAGCAGCCTTATAGAATAATAAAAAAAAATGCAAACATAATAGAAATCTCTGTTCATTCTGATAGAAAAAAAGTCATAAATATGACAGAAATTTCTCTATATTTGCTAGTTTTTCTAGCTGGGGTCTTGCTTAGTAGTGACTAGTCYTTAGCAAGAAATGTTTGTTGCTATTCTTTTCCACAGGCTTGTACTTAAACCTTTCTATCCTATAGGACTACTGACCCCCAAAATTCTTAGGGTTGTTCTTGTAGCTTAAGAAATCCTCTTTGCTTTCCTATTACTTCCTTAGTGTTTCCCTCTAGGTCTTCAAGGTAACCTGTAAGATACAATGCCACCTGCCTTTCATGAAACATTTTGAATCCCCTGAAAGCAAAGGGCAAACAAGACCTATAACAAGTACTCCTAAGAATGCAAGTAGCTAGACACACAATACCAACGTAACAACACTCAAGAGGGATTGCATAAAGGTTAACAGACTGGTATTTGCTTGTTTTGTTTTTGTTCTTTCTAGATGATTTTCTAAAGGCCCTATACCCAAACTCATAACTAAAGGACTTTATGTATTATTAATTTTGAGTAAAGATGTCATACTTCATTTCAGATGCGTTTGTACTTTGTTTCAAGTTTTCTGTACTCTTGTGAAACTGTTCCAACTTCTTAAATTCTCTTAAGTGGATATTCAGAAATATTCATGGTTTCTCTTGATTTGAACAGGGCTAGCTGAATATTATTTGATGCCAGAAGTGCAAAACATCTGGGCAGACTAAACGTTATTTGTTTGAATTGTGCACACACATGTTCATAAAGACTTGTATTTTAGTGTAAGTTTTTATATTTTGTTTAATTATGAGTGAACTTCTTGAACTACTGTTAAGTATGCACACATGCAAGTYAGCAGAAATCCTTTTTTAACCTTTAAAATTAATAAATTGGCAAGTAGAAAGGGAAAAAAAATCAAACCTGAGTTAATATTCACAAAGTTCATTGTAAATTGTCATGTAATAACAATGTCAGAATATTTTTACTGACTAACTAAAAATCGAGGAAAGTGCTACAAATTACAGCAAAGCATTTGTTCTTAGAATATTGCCAAACTGGCTAATTAAACTTCATTTCCCTCTTCCATGAGGTAACTAGGCAAGATGAAACTACAGGATATTACATTACTTTTAAAGACTATGAGACAGAGGACCTGGTCATTGGGAAGCTCTGAATTTTCTTACCCAAGGCAGGTAATGTCACCTCAGCATCCGAGCATGAGCTCAGTAGTGAGGAAAACCTGAAGTGGTAAATGGAGGGTTGCATCAGTGCACAGCAAAATCAGAGGAGCAGTTTAAATTAGAAGGATAGATCTGGCTTTGCTAAGAAACTTATTTAAAATCAAACTGCGGGCCAGCCGACTGCTGATTTTATAACAAACACTCTCGCTTAATTATTTCATTCAGTCAGCAATCAACATTAGTCCAATCAGTGTAAGATTGGTTTTATTCAGATTTTATTTTAGAGCAAATATCTCTGTTTTGTTGCAGCATTAAAATACAGACTGTATTCTGTGCCTTCAGTGTGATTTTTCAGGAGAAAGCACCTTGCATATTCCAAAAGCAAACAGATCTGAATGATCTTTTTTGGATACGTTACAGTTTCCTGGTATCTTTCATTGTCTGTAGGTATTGTAGAAGAGCTTTCTTTAACCTTTCAACATAAATCAGATAAATCACCCAAACAAAYTATTAAACTAAAGCAACTGCTATTTTAGAACAGTTACTTTGGTTTAACATGCAGCAATTGCCTAAACATGCAGATATAGACCTCCAATGGTACGACACACGTTTTTAAAAGCAGAAAAATCTGACTATCATTCTCTTGCAAGTGAAAGGTAATTCCTAAGGATTGTCTAATAGAGTCAGTGGGTCAAGGCTTGCTTATTCATCATGAAAACAATGCTTATTTCAGGTTCCTAACCCTTTAAATGAGAGATGCTCCGGTGTCAATCAGTAACTGCACAAAAACTGTAATTAATGAAGGTGCAAAGTACTTCACATTTAATGTGCAAGTGTTAAGCTACACTWACATTAGTTACAAACATATGTACAGTCATGCTTTGACAACACCCTAATATTTCGTTTTAAATGCAGTGCTAGTACTACATTTACCATCAGGCTAAATCAGTTAGATAATTACAATAACTCTAGTTGAACTCAAATCTACAGAAAAGCCATGGTAACTGTTACTGAATTACTATATTGCTGCTTCTGAGCTACACAATTTACCAAGACTTAAAGTAGTCTCTAGGGCACTACAACGTAGCTCTCATGTATTTGGCAAGAATATGTTCCAGTGAGAAGGCAAAAGGAAGAGAAAGAGGCACAGACACTGACTGTAAACCGCGGCAACAATCATAGTTGGTCTAAGTTTCCTTCAGAGTTGTTTTCATGATACAACAGATATTTTCAGTTGTGCTGCCAGTGAACTAGTGGAGGCAGCCACACTCCCTGCGCTCCCTCCCCTAGAGCCCGGAGCTGCAGCTGGGCAGCAGCTGCCCACTGGTGCATGGGCACCCCACAAGGAAGGGCACAGCTTGGCCCTGGGCAGGCTGACGAGCAGCTCTGCATGAACTCTGAGGACAAAGCTAAAGTGACCAGAAGAAAGTAAAGGAGGCTGGCTTCCTCCAGCTCTTTTTAAAGTGACTTCTCTGACCACTCCCTTCTGTTTATAGACTTTTGCAGCTCAACTCTTTATACTGTCCAATTTTAATGCCCTTTCACACTGAGTAATAATCCTCTCTAAAGCCAAGCACACTTTACTATGCAAAATGCTATTTGGTGCATGTAAAGACATTTAAATAYGCCCTGAATTTTCAATCCTCGTTGTGATACTGGACAATAATGGTAGAAAATATTTTTGCTCAGAAGAGCTGTTTATCCCTATGCCTTTTAAAAGCATTTCCAAACTCTAAATCATATTTTGCAGCTTTTTGTGGCTTCAGTAATAAAATACTCATTTGCTAAAGCCCTCTTCTTTATGAAAGAAYATACAATCTCCATGTCAGAGTTCCCATTTAAAAACTAAACTAAAGCTAACTATATCAGCATAATGTGCAACCCAAACATTGTCAAACAATTTTTATAAATTGCATCCCATTCTGGTTAAAGGAATGTGAACTGTGTGTAAAATAATTTCCATGACTGAAGATAACTTTGATCACATAATCTTTCAAATAAATAATATTTATAATCAAATAAATGGAAAAAGTAGGTATGCATTGTCGCAACTAAACAGAATAATTTCAATACAATTATTCTCTTTTGGGAAGGGGGGCAAAAACAATTATTGAAACTTTATGCTTATTACAACTCGCTGAAGTACATTTTTCACTTCCCTTGACAAGGAGGTTGTCAAAACAGATAATTATGGAAATGCTAAAAATAGTTTGAAAGAAGACAGGAGCTGTCACAAAAGTTTCTTCTTTAACATTTCACCTTTTATCCAACTGTGTAATTCAGAAGCCATTTAGTTTTATTACTGGGTATCAAGTACATAATGCATGAGAAAAATAATCATTTATTGTGATATTTTCTACTCAAAACTACTTTCAGGCTCTTGACATTAGTTAAAAGGAACATGCAATTCTACTTCCATAAAATATTAACATACATACACATGCCTAACAAAGCAACAGTGAGGTTTCAATTTAAACTGAGAGTACACCTAGGCTTCTAGCRTCATATGGATGACAGAGGAAGCAGCATTTAGCTTACAGTAAAGTTACTTCTAGTATAAAAATACATATTCATAGTCTGACTACGGATACATGCCTGGGAATTGAAGGATATCACATTGGCAAGTTCAGGAACGAACCACATTAGTCTTCACACCAGTTTCTGTAGGCATTGCCATGAGAACCTTGGTTTTTTGTTGTTGTTGTTTTTGTTGTTTTTCCCCCCCCCCCACACACACACACACACTGCAACACCCCAAGACTGACTGTAATATTATTTCTGTCCATTTTACAGACAAGGACATGAACAATGCCAAGTTATTCAAATATTCTTAGAACTGTAGGACATTGTCAGAAGTAGTGTGTAGCTACAAGGTCTGTTACAGGAAAAAAAATGAATATATCCAAGTACCCTGTATTACAGACAGGGTAATTCCTTAAAAGTCCCTAAAAATCTGATGCTTACTGAAATCAGTAATACTAAATTAATAAATAAATATGAGGTTTTGTACAGAGATTTTTAAAAACTCACTAGATGCCTGACARTTTTTAAGGTTTGCTATATCCTTAAAAATATGCCACCTAGTTCTTAAACTACATGTTTAGAAGCTGAAGACAGTATATCTTAGCTACAAGTTATCTACGCAAATTTTGATCATAAAACTCCTACTAACTAGGTGTGGGAAAAGCTGGCTAAAAAACTGATGAGAGACAGTTTACAAGTGTCTTATGCATCCATCCACTATTTCAACTCGGAGCTGCAACAGCAGAAGATAAACATTTCTGTAATATTTAATATACTTACATAACACTCAAACTTTAAGTAAAATAAAACTTTTAGAAAAGGAATATAACCCAGCATCAATATAGGACACGTAGCACACAGCAAAGCTTGTGGATACATTGCAAAGTTGAATGATCACCAAAGTGCTTAGAAGTCTTGAGGAGCTCTTGTCAACAGAACTTTGCTTGAAAGTCATAAAGTAAGGACCAGTAAGAAAGTATGTCAGTTAGAAAGATGCACCACATTGTTTCTGCAGGTGTTATGGTGTTTAACATCTTTTAAATTTCRGGAGTCTCTGTTCAGTAATGGAAGGGCAACATGATCCCAAAAAGGAGTCCTCAGGAGGAGTCCACTCACCCCCAAATATTTTTTCACTGTTTTGCAACTGAAATGTTAAAAATCCAAGTTATCAAATCTACTTCCACAGAATAGCATTTGATTCAATAATGTTTTCATATTTTTAACCTCTAAAATATTTTCATTACTTTAAAACAGGAAGGTCTCATGATAAGAGTCTATTTTCTATTTGGCTACAAAACAGAACATACATCTAGTTTTCTATATATGTAATTTAAAAAAAAATAATATTCTGTTGTATTTAGTTATTCATCACTTGTTAAATTGATTAAAATATAGTTTACAGCTATATACGAGTAACTATACTGGCAAATTATCCTCAGCCCAACATATATTACCATACACAATATATGTAAAGGGACAGATGATAGAATAATATAGCAATGTAAAGAGATACATACATAAGCTCAGATTCTCACCTTACTGTTAAAACAGTACATGTACACATATGTATATGCACGCACGGACACTCACCTCAGGTGATGATGTGATCCAAAATTCTCTATTGAAATGAGCTCTCTTATTAACATAGGAATTGAATATATTCAAGCACAAGATAAGAAACAACTTGATCTGCATTCATTTGCAAAGTTATCACCCTCATCATAACTGAGTTGAGAACAAGACTTGGCATACTTCAAGCTGTAATAAACCAAAAGGCAACCAACTGTTTCAGTATCCCAGAGGCTGGCTTTTAAAACCCCAAACTTCCAACCACTAACATTCCTTACATTACTGGTCAGATTAGAAATAACCTACATTTTTGGTTTATGACTAGCCCAACACACAAAAGTATTGCTCTAAGTGCCCATCCTCCAAAAACGGAGAAAAAGAGTGGGAAAAAGGAATGGAACTTTAAGTATGTGAAACCCTTAAAATGGAATAAGTTCTCTTGTGAAGTCAGCCCTGCATTATTCTACCATAAGAAAAACTAGAATCTAAAGATATAGATGTCAACTAACGCTCTTTATAAGAAAATTAAAATTTTATAATGAAAGAGATCAGTTAGCTATTTTTAGAAAGAAAAAAGGCCTGATTACAAAACATTATTATGTCTAAAGATCACTGCCAAAAGATTTAGCTGGTGTGATGACCTAACTGTAGTGACCAGTGCACATGATGACAAATCATACTTGTTCTTACTTAAGTGGCAGATATGTCATRGTGATTCTGATATATTTTGTTGGCTATACTATTCACTAAGTCACTGGTTCCCAAAATGCGGTCATTGATACTGTTAGTGAGACGTGTCTAGCTGCTCTGTGAAGCCATAATATATTTGCAAGATTTTTAATTCAAAGTTTGATCATAGAGTTCATTCAGCTGAGAGTTCAAGCTGTTTGGCAACCGCTACTATCCAATAGCTGAAGCTGAATAGAAAGAAAGATTGACAAATATAAAATACAATCATGATATACTAAAGGGCAATGGTAGGCAAATAAAGCAGAATGAGAAAACAGAAATTTTAATGAAGTTTAACATATGCCAGATTTGATATTAAAAAAAGGAAAAAAAAAAAGAAAAAGATATGACAGGCAAGGGACAGAAGAAGGGGGGAGAAAAAAGCAACAGTCAARAAAAGTGATACAGCAGGACAGAGAYGAATATAGGCAAAGCTCCAGAAAAATTTATGCTTTAGGAACTGTAAAGTTGTCTTGTGGTGTTACAATCTAATGTTGACAGTAAAATGTCATTAAAGCACCAAATGCAAAATTTGTGGGCTTTATATCCTTTTTCAGCAATTGTTTAGTCTAATGAGAAATATGTGAAAGATTTGTTTTACAGGGTTTCAACATGAAATATGATGTCAAATACTCCCTGGTTCCACAGCTGTCAAACAGCAGTTTACCATATCAGCATTACTGTCAAAAAAGGAATATAATACACAATATCATCCAGTAAAGTCGATGTAGCTAAAACACAAAGACAATCAGTACAATATATAGGGACCAAACAGTATTCTACCTGTACTTCACTAGTATAATTACATCTGTAAGAACACAGTTGTGGCACAAGGATTTTAAATTGGAAGAAAAGATAGATCATGAATATCACTCCATATTAATACAGAATAAGATAATTGCAACTACACTATTAAGATGTTTGTTGTGTTATTGTCAAAATAYTAGCAAAATTTTTTACATACATAGATTTTAACTAGCTTTTCTTTTATGGGAAAAGGAACAACTTTAGTCAATATTTGAAAGAAAAGATAACTACTTTTCAGATTCCTGGTATATTACTTCTGCTCTGATAAGGTCAATGCACAACCCTGCAGGTAAAGTATCTAGCTGCTAAATAATTTTTTAGATCCATTACCTCTGGAAGCTGAAGATATAAGCAGTCCTGTAACTCTGAATGCACCATTACTCCCAATAATTTTTTATTCTCCATAAACTGCTTTTTCTGGAAGGTTAAGTATTCAGAACACAATTGATCCAGAATTCTCTCACCTGCRGTGACCCCTTGCTCCCCATTTTGAAAGGGAACTGACACATCCAGTGCTGGAATAAGTTTTATTGCAGCAATTCCAAAAACCTGGCTGCCTAAGTTATCTGAGACAAATTCTACTTAGTACAAAATTATCATGGCTTGCTGGCTCGTGGAAATAATATGGCAAAAGACAGGTAACATCCTTTACCTCCAAGTATCACAAGAGATACAGTACAACAATAAAAGTTATATGTATACAATTAGGATGGGCTAGAGATACTTAAAATGACATCAGTTCAAACTGAGAYAGAACACATCCTGAAGAATCAATTCTGTCCAAATAACTAGGATAAGGAAAACAAATACGCTCAATACTTCTTTGAAGGTTAATAGAAAGAAAAATACATTAATTTGGGGGTATTGAAAAGCTTATAGAATAAATTTAACTTGATTTTCTTGCATTCTAAGGTATATTATAGCTCTTATAATCTTTATAACCTCCATGRAAAGTGGGAAAGAGAGGTAGACAGAAACAGATGAAAAGCTGTAAGTTGTATGCGAGCTCATTTCTGTGAGTTATGGCTTGTAAACATAAGCTGACAGGCTTCCTGAATGGGTCATCTTAACACACAGGCAGGTTGGACAACTTTTCACAACCAGTATATTTCAGAAGATCGAAGTGACCAAATCCTTGGCTAGAGAAAGCCAGCGTAGCTTCGCTGAATTCAATGCAGTTATTCCTATTGATTCAAGTCAAATATCTGCCCTCTTGGGTGTCAGTTTGAATTTTCTGTACTTTACCTGCTCAATCATTCTTAGTTGGCTTTATGTGACTTGCAATACAAACCAAGGGCAAGGGGTGTGTGCGTGTGTGTGTCCATGTGTGGTACACACRTACACAGACCAACAAACTCATTCCATTCTTTACAAAGTCATCAGCATGAAAGACTTCCACTGTTTTATTCCATTAGAAACCACTTACGGAAAAAGTCACGGCTACAACTCCATCTCATTAACACTATAAAACGTTAACGTAACTAATTTTGCTGTAGTGATGAATATGCCGGCAACCAGATTTGAAAAACTACATTTTAATCTCAACCACCATGAACAAAATGTATCAATGCAGAGAGCACCTGCTTTAAAAATTCACAGCAGTAATTTCAGAATTGATTTAATTAAAGAATCTCTTGAATGACCATAGTAATCTTCCAGAATCTAATTTCACATAGATTTCCATACAGGAGGAGGGAAAAAAAAAAAAAAAAAAAAAAAGACAAACAACACTGGAGTTTAGATTTCCATCTTTTATCTTTTTCTAAGACTAGATATCTAGTCTGTATATAGTTTCACAAATGAGGCAAGCAACATACTAAATTTCTCTCCTAAAAGTGAAAAATTACTGGACAAGTAAGTCTATTATAAATGAATTGCTGTAGTTCAGTTTAACTTCAACAATTGAAAGTTTAAAGACTCTTMATCTCTCACCTCAATAGTGGGTGGATCATTTCTTTTTTTTCTTATCCAAGCTGCAAAAGAAGTAAAAATCAGATGGATTATTTCAAAGATGACAAACAGTATTATAACTCAAAATTATAACAAATTCGTAATGAAATGCAAAGCCTGGCAAGCCATAATATTACACTCCCCAAGTACAAAGCCCCAGGATATTATTTCCCTTGTCAACAGTCAGTCTTCACAGAAGAAAGAATTCGCCTCTGTTATGAGAGCTTGAGCACAGCCTGCATACCACTCAGGCTCAAAATAAGGCTTCAGCAAGGCTTAAGTGATGCCAGGGCCTTTTGTTGAGCTTGCTGTGCAAGGCTTAGTTTCACCCCGAGAAAATGACAGGACAAGTAGTAAGGATAAGAAAAGCTGGAAACCACTCTGGAGAGAAAGGATTCCTCTCTACGCCTTTAGGCTGTTAAAGCCTAAAAATTTATTGTTATAATAAAGTCTAATTTATGTTAGTGCTGGATAGGTTTCTTTCCCAGGCGTGCAAGATACAGCCCAAAACCTGAAAGAGGCAGACCCACTGCATTAASGGGGAGGTGCCCTAATTGAGGAAAGAAGGGAAGGCTCCTCTATCATACTAAATTCATGTTGGAAGGGACAGCAGAGGAATTACTTTGCCTAAGGCAGTGGCAACCCTGATTGTCCTGTAACTCAGGATTTCCATTATGAATCAAAAATCAATAGCTTTATGCCCACTCCAACCTCAAACACTGCCTGTTATTTTGGAAATGACTGGTTGYAGCAATCCAAAGGGATCCCATCACAGACAGAGAAATGCCACTGTGTCAAATCTTGCCTCATTCAGTCAATAAATTATTACAGATAGCTCCAACTGTATTGCTGATGTTATTAGACAAACAAATTCCCTGATTGTGAATAGGTCAATACTCATCATTCTTTAAAAGTACCACTACTGAAACATTTTTTCATGACTTTTCAATGCACAGAATCAGTAGGTGCCTGTTTGCGTATTTTGAAGACRTTTGTCTCTTCTGCTATTTTTCAAATGAATGAATAGCAGAATGCAAGTGGCCAGTAATGAACAGAAGGACAAACATAAGGAAAGCCAGCTCCAAGCACAGAGATATGGCAAAATGTTCTTTTGTATGTTTGGATAGTTAAGACATTTGTTACTGTGCAGGAAGATTAGAGCAAAAATGACATTTTCATTATCACCCAGTCAAATTCCTGGTCTGGTTCGTAGTTGTCTGTAAAGTTTCAAAAACACTTTAAGAAGGAATGCTTCCAGATTTTAATTTCCTAGTACTATTTATACTGTGTTTTGAGGGGAATTGGAGCAGGAGGAGGAGGGAAGTCCAGAACATAGAGTTGCACAGAGTCATAATTGCTCATCACTACCGAAAACATGACTACACACAGGGTGAAACATTAGCACCATTCTACTTCAGCAGTATTATGAAACTGGTTTTAGGAGGAATAGCTTCCAATTAACATGAGCAGGAGATTAAGGTAGGTAAAATGGCATTACATTGCTTAGAGTTTAGCCATGACTGCAAAGTTAATTAACTCAAGGTTAATGGTGAAATGTCTGTAACAATATGAAACAAGGTCTTGATTTTGCATCAGATGATACTTTTTGAAGTTGTTTTCTTTTAAATAAAATTCTAAAACATATTTTCTTAAAATTGACACATACGTGCTTACAAACAGCACTCCCTATCAGCTTTTCTCAGACGTCTTTTGAGTCTAACAAAAATTAGACACAAATTTGCCACTGCAGAGAAGTGACCAAGTACTGAGTAGTCAACATCAAGCTTTTGGAGAAAGTTTGATATTAAAGAAAAGCAAAACAGCCCATTAAGATAACTACAGAATTCAACAGAAAGTCATATTTATTTTTAGATTTGCAAAACATTTTCAATGCACCTCTATTCCTTTCACATACTTTAATTTTATAGCACTTTCCCAATGCAGAATCTGGCAAGATCACAACCTGAAACGGCACAATGACTGAGATTTGCACTTAGCTGACAGACTTGCAAACACGCATTGTACAAGGACCAGATTAAAGACAGGATTACTGTTATTAGAGAAGATCATAGTTCACATTTTTCCTTCTTTCAGAAATTATCTTTGTCCATATTTAGCAAAAGTTCTAATAGCATATGAGAGGTAAAAATATCTTAAGTATAATATGTATACTAGACACTAACCAATAAAAGATGCAGCTAGAGAAGGATGGAAGAAGAAAGATTAATATGTTTTGTGAAAAATTAAAGTTTTAAATCCTCAAAATCTGAGGGATTATTTTCAAAGAATCACCTTCTCCCTCCTTCCAGTCATCATTTCTCTATCACATGAAAGTGTTTGTTACAGCACCACTGTCTCAACTCTCACACCTAAGAACTTCTAGCATTTTCTTAAAATGATAGTATTTTCACASTATTTTAACTTCATCTTATCACAATTAATCATTCTTAAATGAATTAAAATTGAAAACCTACAAAATTAAGTTGCAATTAGAAAATACTGTGGAAATATAAACATTACAGTAGATTCTTTTTCATTGACAGATAAGACTTTTAGTCAGTTATTTGATTAATCATTTTCAGATGAACGGAATACTTCTAATCAAAGATTTTATCATTTAATTATCTGCCTCAGTTCAGCAAGCCACAAATAGAACAGCAAAGGGTATTACAGTGAAACAAGCTTCGAGAACAGAACATGTGAACATGTTCCAACGTATTTTCATTCATTAATAGACCTCAATCAGTATCAACATTCATAAACAACAAAACAATGCTCAACTTAGGAAGATTTCTATATCAAAGATTCCCTTATCACATTGTACCTATTTAAATACATAGATAGTAAATCCATGCTATTTTTCTTTCCAGCTATAACAAACATTTGAATGTGTGGTTTGATATGTGTTGCCTTCTCAGTTTAACTCTAAAAATAACCTGTGGACACAAAGATAGGGTACCTTTTTCAAAATTGCTACAGGTGAATTCATTTTAACATCTGTAACAGGCCCATTAGGAAATCATGAATTAATGAAAGATTCCTTCAGTGCTGAAAGGTAGCTGAAGAAATATGGTATCAAAACTGACTAAAATTTGCTAAAAGTATAAACAAAAAATGAAGTTAGTTAGCTTTAATATATATTATCCCTCTGTGCAAAACCATTTCTGAAATAATCTACATAAAGTACTCCTCAAGATATTTTACAAGAATGAAAGCATAAACAAAAACATGCTCTGAACCAAGTGCATTTCAGTATATTACACTTTAGTTTCAGAGAGTTTTATCAATCTTACAAAATTAAAAAAGAATTTTAATCATGCACCTAATTACTCCTCAATCTTTGGGGTGAAGAATTGAGAGATTCTAATATATTTAATCCCCAACAGTTTTCAGGTTGTTTTATTTCAGATAGAAAACTATAATAAACTTCCAAATTTTCTGAGGAATCAAGAGTACTTTGAGCATCCCACACATTGTTCAAAACACCAGAAACTAATGTCTTAAAACTTAGACATAAGAGAAATCTACAGAAACAATTAAAGGAAGAATAAGTATACAAAAAAGTATAATCAGTGATTTCTCATTGATTTAGCACTGATTTTAACAAAATCCAATTAACTAAATGAGATTTAAAATCCTTCCATTTAAAGTTGTAAGACCTATTTTGYATTCTCTTTTAAAATACATAGTAATGTTTACAATTTTGCACTGGAAAAGTCTTATCCCTCCCCCCTTTCTTTGCACTCTCCTTTATACCCTTAGTCAACATAATTTTTAATTAATAAAAAGACTTATATCACAATTAAACATTTACTGRTGGAAACAATATAAGTAGGTGCTTCATTACATGTTATTTGAACACCAGATACACACACACACACACGTACTCAATTAAGAAGTGTCCAGTGACAGCTATAGCTAGAAAAATTTCCATACTAACACTCCCTTCCACCGCACTAACAAAGCAAAATGCTCTCACACATTGTTAGCCAAGATGGTTTGAATCTGATAAAGTAGAGGAGGTAACATGTATGGACTGACTGCACCCTAAACATGCTTCCCCGGCTCTCCCAAAAAAGCCTCAGAAAAACGAATAGATTGCCTCCATTTCAAGCTGTCTAATTATGCTGCTGCTTCTAATTTTATCTGGATGGTACTTCCCCCATTCTGTACTTATTATAATGCTATCTTTGTCTAAAAGGAATTTAGCTCGCTAACTGGACATTTCATACCTTGAGACCCCAGCATTCTTTCATCAGCACTCATTTGCATTCACATTAGTATGCATGAGATTTTCATTGAACTTTAAGACTCCTACTGGCACATAACACATTGTAATGAGCGTAAAAGTGAGCATGCAAATTAAGGCTCCCATTAATCACTAAATGCTACAAAAAAAAAAAAAAAAAAAGAAAGAAATAGAGAGGCAATAAAATGCTGCATGAAGCGTGCAATCTCATGAATCTCTCCCTGTACGTAGAATTACCGATCTTCTTTCAGGAAAACTATTGATATATGCTGAGGAGGTAAAGTGCATGTTCTACCAGGCAATACAATAAAACTCAGAACTTCCCTTACAGAAAGGTTGTCTGTTATCTGCATCCGTATTGCCAGGTGGAAGGTTTGGGAGAGGGAGAAAAAGTATCCAATCTCACCATGTAGTAAATATAAGAGGCTTTATTTAAACTAAAATATCTAATATTTGTATTGTGAACATAAAGTATGTTTCCTTTTATACTGTAGTTTTGAATTTAGAAAGTAATTTATTTTAAGATACAAATAAATAATGCTGGACTAAGGAGCACACAAGGGATTGTGAGTCTATTTTTATAATACTGAACATGTTTCAGTTTTACAAAAGGCTTGATTGACATTCAGAACTGTTGTAAAAATTCACAGGTCTGATTACCTAGGAGATTTAATCCTGTGGAGCACTAAGCTAAAATCTTCAGGAGGAAAAAAAAATGCAGTAAAACTCTGCAGAGCTAAGTCCTCAGTCCTGTATTCAGTTGGTATACAGGACTACTGTCCTGTATTCCTGTATACAGGAACATCCTATCCAGAGCCYGGGAAAGCAGTTTGCACAGATCAGGTCTCTAATCTGGATGATTGGTCTATCTACCTGTTTTATAGTTTCCTACTTACTCTCAGTTAGCCTATTTCATGTTTGTAACTAGATAAACAYTGGCCAAAAATCAGCCCTTTGGTTAACCACCTGTACAGGTTGCATGTGTTAGGTACACAATGGCAGGTTTATCTCAAACCCACTCCAAATCTCTCTACCACCTGCTTCAACTTCACAAACAATCATTTCCCCCTGATTTTGAGCAAGTCCTCCTCAGACAACTCATGCCCTTAAATATTCCCAGGAGAAGTACTTTTATTCATTTAGGTAACAAGAGGCTATTTTCTAGCCTTCCCCCCACCTTTCTCCCCCAGGGTGAGGTACGGAAGTGAGGAGAAGGAAAGAGTGCCTGGACAACTGGTTCTAAATCATGTGGTCATTAAGAAGTATCCACAAGCAGAGCACTGGCACAACAGGGAACACAGGTGAAAGCAGCTCTCTGCTCATTTCTAGAAAAAGAAGTGAGGAAATAAGGCAGCAGAGACTTCAGCACAGTTCTTAAAGTGAAAAGGCTGAAAAGTAGGAATGCTACCTGCAGTATTTGTTAAGAAGGTGCCTGAAGGTATAAGGCATGGACCCAGCGGCTGGGATTTAGAACACTAAGAATGAGGATCCAAAAAAATTCTGAGAGTAAAAGAGAAAACTGAGTAACAAATATTATGGAGCCTTCTAACCTTATATTCATCTTCTACTGTTCAGGGAAAACAGCAAGAGTTTTAGAAATCTTTCTGCAAAGTCTCAATCTATTTGCTAGTATAATCAGTATCCACAACAGCATGAACTATACACATGCACATGCTATACATCCACAAGAAAACTTTATTGGGAATTTTTCAGGAGAGACTGGACAGAAGATAATGGAATGAAAGTTCAGCAGAGGTCTTCTGGTAACATCAGATTTCCCCTCCTACACTAGTCTTAAAGAGAAAAATGTAGGGACATAATTACAATGAGCCTCTAACAAAGCGTGCCTAAAACATTTTTTAAACTGTGTCCCCTGACTCAGCTAACAGCTTCTACGGTACTATTTGAATTCTACTCTTTCCCATTTCTTGCTAACAGACAAATCCTCAATCTACAGGAACCAGAAAAGAAAAAAAAAAAAANAAAAAAAAAAAAAAAAAGTAATGAACTTCAGAGCATTTCACATCCTTAATTCACACTCCAACATGCAGCAAAGGCACAATATTTCTCCAAACAGCCTTTACACACACAATAGAAGCACCAGTTCTGGCTTTTTTTTTTTTTTTTTTTTTTTTAAACAATAATTTAAAGCATTTTTTTAATTTAAATTAGTACTAAACATTTTTTTTATAAAAATCCATAATTTTGTCAGAAACAAACAGATTTGCTGTTTAGCATGTAAGTAATGCACAGAAAAAGCAGCATGCATCTTTTCTTGTCCCTTGAGAAACTCTGTAGAACCAAAGGTTGTTACCTATCTGTATTACTTAAATTTTCCTTGCCTCCATGAATTCTTTGTTTTCAGTGTTGATAGTATCATAAAGAAAAAAATTACAGTTATAAAGATGATGAAATAAGTGTTAAAAATGTAAACGTAGCTAATAAAAATGTGAACAGTCAACCATGTTTTCTTCTTCAAGMGAGGAAACCAAATACAATGCCTTGGCTTGTCAAAGGGCATCTCAGGTCTGGCAGCTGCATCTTTTTAGGCAAATCCATACTGAAGTGTACCTCACCCTTGATTCAAGGTCTCTGAACTAGTGCTTGCCAAAAGCATCCATCCAAATGGCTGTACACTCTCCAAATTTTGCATATCACACTGTCACAATTGCAGCAATTTGCACTAAGGTTTCTGGAAACACAGTGCAGGCTTATTAGTGCCACACTAATTCAAGCAGTCCTAATAATAGGTCCATACAGCATGCTGGAAGAAGCAGTCTGYCTAGAACAGTTTGTGAAAGTGCTTAGACATCTGATACACAATCTGGCTGCACCTGTTTCTTAATTTCTGTTAATTTCAGCCAAATGCAGGTAGAGACTATTGGATCACATTTTCTGACTCTTAAAAGGCAGCAGTAGGTCTCAGATGAGAACTCATTCAYGAGCAGAGCAGTTACTTGAGGCTTTACATATGTTTCTCAGTGTTTGTGGTGCAGAATGATTGCATGACAGTTGAACAGACGTACGACAATTGGCAGTAGTTGGAGAAATTTTGGATGAGGAAGTAATATTCAGAGGGCTGGATGAGGTAGCTGTTTCATTCAAGCACCAGATTTCAGAAGATGGCTATCTCAGACTGATACAGAGCAAGGAGCAACTAGATTAACACTTGCCAGCCACCGTGTGTGCTGTGACAGTAAGACTGAAGCTGTTAATACTATATTTTSCCCATAGATAGCAAATACTGCTAGTTGGGCTGAAATAGCTTTGAGAAGCTTTCAGCCTTTAATTGAAGCCTTGGCCCATCACACAAAAACTTGTAGGAATCAATGGAGTATACACTGACAAAATACAAGACAGGAACATCTGACATTTCTCTCCTGACTACAGGAAGGGACATACTGGGACCAAAGTTCTGTCTTAGCTCAGTATCCTCTCCTTCAGGGGCCAGCAACAGGTGTCAAGGAGAGAGGAGTGAGATAAAGCAAGGACATTGTGATATTTCCTCAAAGTGCATAGTAGTCTCCATTAATTTGCATTTCATGGATAAATTAAATCAAAGTGATGTTTGTATGTGAGATGTATTTTTCTTCCATGAGTTGGTTTAACCACTTTCTGAACCCATGTAAGCTTTTAGAATGCAGAACAGTCAATGCCAAGGAATTCTACAATTTAACTACATCTTTTTTTTTTTTTTTTTTTTAATCTCCTTTTGTTTGTTTTAAACCTAGCAATTCTGGAAGATGTTTTGATATTATTCTCCCCAAAACACGCAGTGCATGATGGGGTAACTATGTCTATTATTTCAAGGCTTCCTTTCTTATCCTATAAAGCTCTGGATTTTAAACTCTACATAACCCCACACTTGCTCAAGCTCCTACAACCTCAGGACAGGACCAACATACACTTTCTCCCTGCTTCCTTTCTCTTTCTTCTAGGGCTGCTCAGTTACTGCAGTTTGTTCTGTTCAGGAATTTCACTAGCTCCCCTGAATTTCTTACTATGCCTCAATTTTCTATGCAAAATTTTCATCAATAGTAGCAGGAAAAAAAGTTAATTATTAACAGGTTCTCCAACTCCATACAGCATGGTGCAGTGAAGAGCATAGAAAACCAACTACTACCATCAAAAAAAAAAAAAAAAATCCACAGTCACCGTGCCACCAATAATTCAACTAGCCTACAAATTAACACTGCAAAAAAGGCATAATTAGGAAGTTTAGCACATTTAATTTTGGTTATTCTATCAGATTCCCCTCAGGCACAAATATTTTCACATTTAATAGGATAAAGTCATGGTGATGCAGGCTCTGTTTACATTTCTACTAAGTACTGATTCCATATACATAACTTATCCTGTTTGTAAGAGGTTACTTAAAGAATTCATAATAACTAGGCTGTTAAACTCTATTATTGAGGATGAATAACAACAGACAACCTTTTCATACAATCAGATATTGCACTGAATTCTGATTCAATATTTTTAACAGCAATGTTATCTTGAAATAAAACCAAAGTCTTTAAGATTTACCTTCCCATTCTATTGGAAAGTCACCCATCTCATACTGATATGCTTGCTGATTTACGGCCTCTACAAATCTTCTCTCTGGAATAGTTTGTCCTATAAAAAAAAATTATAAATATACATACACATATTATATATACATTTATATAATAATTATTTAAATTGCAGATTATGTTACTATTTTGAAAGAACTGTAATAACATAAGTGTAAATGATGTCTACAGGATAAAAATGAAGGACTAAAATACCGAGAAAGTTATTATGATCCAGATATCATAATTTGAAATGCTATCTGTTTTAGTAGCTTTTGTTAAAGTTTGCATGTTCTACAGTTGATTTCAATTATTAATGACAAAYACATTTCAACCCTACTTATCCCTCCCTATGAGGATGTTTCTCTGAAGAGATGTCCTGCAGTCTTCCATCAGCTGTTTTTTCCTTCACTCAGATATATTTCATGCCCTTGTTGGTGACAGATCAGAAATTCTGTTTGAGTCAGAAACCTGCTACCAAAATTTCAYTGGTGAGTTTTGCCCCGTGGTCAGACCACACCACTTCAAATCAGTGGCAAATACTCTATGCATGCCAGCCTTTTCTCACATCCATGCGAGTTAAATATTTTCTGTGTTTAAGTAGAATGAAAATTATTAGAGGTCTAGCTGACAGGGAGCATGCAATATATTAAAATTGGAACCAGCGTTAAGAATTTGGATTTAGACTCCACCCACAGCAAGACAGAACAGGGCAGAGGTGCTGTTGGATATCATTCTATTGAGCAGAAAAGTGTATATTTCAGATTTTAAAAAATATTTTAAATATTTACCCCTGCAGCCTTCACTTACAAAAGTTATTTTATCTCAAAGTAGATAGTAGTCAGAAATTCCAATTAAAACTGATCTGATTAATAGATGAACTGACTAATAAGGTTCTTACTATTTTGCTTTGTTAAGTATTTAACAACGAACTTGCATAGAAATTGTCATTCTTTAGAAATAAGCTTTATTTGTAGGTTTTTAAGCAAAGCATCGATTTTTCTGATTTTTTTGCTGATTTTTCTAAGTCTAACATTGTTACTGTTTGTTTCAGATATATGCCATTAGGCAAAGAAAATACAGTGTAGGATACTTTCATCTCTAAGATTAGGTGTATTTGTCAGTGTTGAAAGATAAGTGATTTACATTTGTTTTATAGGTATAAAAGTACCTTAGTATACTCCAATATACTGATTATACTTAATATACTTGCTTTAAATAATTTATTTTCAACAATATCATGGATATGTCCCTTTCTCAAATTTTTCCCTTTTTTGAAAAAACAAATAGAAAAAACAAAAATATGGAGTTTCTTTCTTTCCATGCATAAGATTTCCAGAAAAGCTGAAAATCTAATTTGGCCTGAACCCATGTAATTCTGAGAATTAACATGCTGCTTCATTCTTGGAAWGTCACAACACGTTGCTGTTAGCTCAGCATGTTTAAAAAAAAATGTCTGTAATTTTAGTCCTGAGTAGGTAGAAAAACAGTCTAAGTAAACTGACGTAAGCAAAATAAGGAATATACCTTTTTACCTATTATTACTCCATGTGATTGATACTATATTTTTATGCATTTCCAGACAAAATATGTTCTTAACTAATACACTTTTAACTAAATACAATGCTTTTCATTCTGCTGCAAGCTTTTACAGCAAATACATACAAGTTATCCCCATATTCTCTAGTCAAATGAGAGTTTAAAGCCAAACTCAGAAAATTATTTCCCAAAGAAAAGAATCATCACATAGTAATGCTGGTGACTTTTAAGTCTCTCTGCACTTATGATGAGACTTGTGATATGACACTAACTTCAACTGTCTRATCTGCCTTGTCCCCTAGGTTTCTTCCGGCACACCCCTGCTAACAAATAATTTACACAGATTTTTCTATTCAAGATCACACAGAACCCTCTTTAGATTAAATTTAAAACTTTTACGTTTTACAGAGATGTTTTTTCATACTAGAGATACAGTTTTGCTTTATAATGATTAATTTACTTCTATGGTTTCAAATAAACACCAAAGTCTTTGCTATTGCAGCTCAAGAAACTTCACTTACAAGTTTATACACACAAAGCAATTGCAAATAGCAGTTTAAGAGCCACAATTTACAGTTTTAAAAGTAACCTCATTTTCATTCACCAAATCTTTGGATAAAAGAGTCAAACTGGGACACAACATATCCAAGGAATAACATCCAATAACTCATAAAACAAAACAGATTATTTCAGAACAGATGTATAGAATACTCATATCCAATATAACTTACACAAAACACTGAAGTAGATTAGATTTGCAGCTTTGCAGGAGTTATTGCTAAGAAAAATGGCAAAGAAATTTAAATACTGGATAGATCTTTCAGTAAGTGATAGTGTAGTTACATATTTTTATTTTTACAAACTTTCCTACTGTACATATTTTCCCCAAGCTTTTCTGTCTCTGGCTGTCTGTAAGTCAATGTGATGACTTAAATGAAGCCTGGAAACAAGTGTTTAACAAAAAATAGGCAGTCTGCCAGCAGGAGAAAAGGGGTAGCTGAAGCYAGCAAAGGAAATGCTAAATGGAACATGAGGGGGTAACAAATGACTTAATGGATTATTTTCTAGATTTTTGCAGGTTTGTGGATCAACTATGAAGCCTAGAAATGAAGTTACATTTCCATGTGAAAACATGGTTCGCTATAGAAATGTGTAGATGTTATAACATTCTAACTTTTCAATTTCTTTTAAGGAAGAGCCCCTCTTTTAGAGTCTAAAAGTCCTCATTGTTTCCCCTGCAGTCACTAAATCTGATATATCCACATTTGCATTACAAGAAAACCACTGAAGAACTCTCTAGATGCAAATGAATCCCAAATCTGTGCTTTTCTATGACCCAATGAAAAATCTTCCAAGATCAATTTCATAAAACAAAATATATAATTTTAAAGATGCCCAGTAGCTCTAATTGATTTTCAGTGTTTGCAAAATTGTTATTTGAAAGAGATTTCTCTGTTAATCTCTGACATACACTATCAGCGAGAAGAAAAACCGGACTATCAACAGCAAACTCAAAATTTTTGATACCTGAACTGAGTAAGAATCCCCGTCGGCTGAGAAATATCAGCATGTTTTGCAGTCAGATGGAAATGACATCACTCACTCACACTTGCATGCACATGAGCTACCATACTACATCAAGAATTCATAACTCCCATGTAGACCAAACGAATCTCACTCAAGCRGACTCAAGCCTAGAACTCTCTTTTGGCTTACCAGCTTGCACTATCTGGGTGATAAGAGGTCAGGGAAGACATACTTTATTGATTACTTATGAAAAAAGAATCAAAACAATTCACAGACAGAATATGCAGTTGTCATTAATTTAAGAAAAACAGATTGTCATAGTTACTGTAAGCCTTGCAACGAAACACAAGCAAATAATTTCAAAGCATACCCATTTACTGAGTGCTATGTACTTTGAAGGGATGGTATTGTACTTCATTCATTAACAGTACRTTACTTTATCATCAATAATAAAACATCAATTTTACATAGTAGAAAGAAAAAGGTTTCCAGATTTTTTTTCAGCAGTATCTTTAGGTCACAGAATTCATCTACCTTTCTTATCTGTCGTCTAGTAACAGCTCAACCAACATTGCAGCTTTTGCTCAATATGGAACAGTACTTAAACTGGAAAGCAACCGAACTATAAGCAATTCTTCCTAGGAAACAGAAGATGAATTACTCCTCTGAAGGGAACAAAAACTAGATTACTGCTCCACAGGCTGCAGGAGTGAGCCACCACCTCCAGAGCAAGACACACAGCTGTTCTTTTTGGAAAACGTTCTTTTGTGATACAAGGGAAAAATAATCCATTTTTGAAGTGAACTTTAATTTCTGCAAGCTTAGATCCCTCCTTTGCACAGATTTTAGCTGAAGTACCCTGTTCATTGGTGACTCTCCCCATGAAGTCCAAATTCCACTGTTTGATGATTACAGCTCTGCATTTTCCACAGGTTATACAGACAGAAATGCAACTGAGTCTGATCTAAAATACGTATCACAGAATTTAAGTAAAATAATGCTGATTCATAAACCACAGCATCACTTTCAAAAGAAATGATTACCCTTACTGTTAGAAGTCTGCACGTTTTTCCAGGTTGGATTTTATCTAAACTCAACTTTGAGCCATTGGACATGGCATCTTTGGCTCCCAGAATGAAGAACCTCTTACTATCAAAGGTATGTTTCAGGTAGGTATTTGCAGGCTATAATCAAGTCATTCATTAATCTTTTTGCTACAGAAACAACTTACTAGATTCTCATGATAGTATATATTTTCAAATCTGAACATGGAGTACATACTCTTGACATTAAAAAAAGTGTGTGCATATGTGTGTAATGTAAATGTAAATTATTGGGCCACTGCAGTTAAAAGATACGTGATTAAGGTCATAAGATATTGCCCACTTCTCCTTTCAACAAAGGAGAATACGTTAACTTAGTGGTAAAAAGGACATTAATAGCACATTGCTAGAAGAAAAAGATGATGCCCTCAATTACTAAGAGGTATAATCAAGAAAGGGTACCAGCTGAACTTCCTCACCATGTTCTCTGTCCTAAAAATAAAGATAATCATAAATAATCATAAATAATCACAAAACTAAGTAGTTCACTCTGTTTTCAAAGTTTTTCTTGAAAGCTCTTTACTGGTGGAGTTCATATCTACGTATTAAGTTTGCAGAACTGCAATGAATTAACAATTCCTCCTTATAAATAGAACAGGAATCAATATCAATTTAAGAACATAAAATAGTAAACTTGTTCACACTAACATAGCATATATCATAATGGAATCAGAGTTCAGTGTATTTTCTACAATAATAATGTTCATCTTTTAAAATAAATAGTTGTCCCCAAGAATTCTAATTTTATTTTTAAAAAGCTCAGATTTCTATAAACTTAATTTTTGCCAAGAGACAAATTAAGTACTTTCAATTGTTCATGTTAGTTAAAAAGAAAGGAAAAAAAAARRRRRRAAAAAAATATGGTCTCAAATAAACTAGAAAAGTTTAATATTCGCACCCAATAGATATCACTTACATATGTAAGTATGTTTTCTCTAATAATTCATAGACTTGAAGTCAGGTAAAAGCCTTTATGCTTTATAAAGTCTTATTAGAAATGAATTTCAGTTTTTAAGAGTAGCAAGTAAGGCCACAGGCTGCTTTTTTCTATGGTTCTGGTTTCCACTAACCTCAAGAGAAGCAGGATTAGTGATTTCCAGTTTTACACTAGTATAAGAACAAGCAATATTAAACTTTGGCAAGTGATGAATGAGCAAGTCAAAAGAAGCTGGAAGTGTGACACTCGGAGTCAAATCACATATGCTTTGATTTCGCTTTTTATGTTTACATCTTATCAACAGTACAATTGGCTTTATAGAGTTGGTTGCAAGTACTAATTATTCTTTTTCTCAAAGGGAAGATTTTTTTTTTCAGATTTCTATTGAAAGTCCTGTACAGATGAATGTGAAGGTCCTATGGATGAATGCTTTCATGTTTGGAAACATATACTATCAAAGGAAAAACCCTCACATGCAGTACAAGCCTCTTCTCAAAAAAAATGCCATTTGACAATGCTGTAGTCATAGCTGTACCATCTTAGTATCTACTCAGTATGAACTGCACTAACTTTCTGTAGTTCCAACTATCCCATGGTCTCTGTAACAGAGCTACTTTTACTTAGCTATCAATCTCTACAGCATTTACAATTAATGTTCAAAAAGCTGGAAAGAGTTTGTCTAGTTGAATTCACTTGGGTAACAATTTTTTTGTAATATACTCTATTAAATATTACCTGTATACCGCTAACAATGCATTTTACATTGTACAAAAAGATTAAGATTAGGCTTAAGTTATAATATAAGCTAAAGATAGCCAAGACRGTTTTAAGTGAGTTCATCTACCTACTGGAAACAGTCTATTCACGGCAAATAGAGAGCTTTGCTAATTTCTTCAGCTGAGGAGTTTGTCAGACTTCCAGATACCTGATCAAGCAGGTAAAACTTGCACAAATATTCTACATTATATTGCAGCCTCTGGTCAACATACCCCAACAGTTTAAYAGTTTAACATAGATAAGGCTAGACTTATGCTCTGGGAAGTCCACAGACTTCCCTTCAACACCCTTCACGTTTTGTTTTTAACTGTGATGAGGCACTTATAGTCACCACAGAATAAGTCAATTTTTAATGTGAAATTTGAATGAGGAGAGAGTGCTAGCTTTCCCAGAGACATATCCCAACAATATACATCTTTTGTTAGAAATGGATATTAGCATAACAGCAGCACATCTCATGCTATCCCAGAAGACATCTCTACTCCTTTGAAGATTTCCATTGATGAGAACTTTTCATGCCTTGACAGTATCCACTGTCAGCTTCCCAGTGAAATGGACCTGTATGCATAAACAATCTTCAAAAGCTTCTAAGATGGATCCTCTGGAGAAGTTCTCATCCTTGTAAAAGTGACCAATGCTAATAGTATTTCAAAACCACTATGATTTGGTTAGCCTGATTGGGTCCCAAATTTTAACCCAGGACACCAATTTAACAAACATAATTCCATTCAAWTTTTCTTGACGCAATCTAGATTCTGCTCTTCTTACAGGCGAATGTCAAATAATRAAGTTTTTGTAAATAAGGTTTAGTATACAACTACTCAGTAACTGGCAATTGATCTATCATAATGTGTTAATATTTGGAGAGGAAATAAAAACAAAAAACTGTATGTTCAGAAGAAAGATCCTAAGTTATTCCTTGAAACATGGGCAATCTTGCCAATTTCTGAGAAAGATAGTCCAGGGAAATTATGTACAGGTATATGGAAAGGAAAAACTGCTCAGTACTATGTTTGCTATTGTACTGTATGCCTACAAGCAAATTGAATGCCTTATCCTCTCTGATCAAGAAATTGTTGCCAGTTTCCTATAAAGTAAGAAAGACTTAGAACAGTCTTGCAAAAGGCAAACTCAATCYTGCCTTATTTACCCCAATACAGCCAAAAGTAAACACTGAAGAACAATCAGGCCTTATTTAGAATCAGAATTACACTAATTCATTTCAATTCTACACACCAACTTTTATCTTTCATCTGCTAACCAGAATGATTTTGCCATTAGTGGACTCTGCTGCTTTGTATGAGTACATTCTGTATTTTGCTTAATATAGAACAAGCTCATCCTTCAGCTTCCTCAAAAGATGTAAGCCACTTTGATAATAGTGCCCCTATATATACCTCTCTCCAATAAACCTGACCCTTGTAGAGACCATGCTTTTAAGACCATCTTTAACAGCTGATACCAAAGACATCAATAGTGTACAAGCTGCAATTGATTCTGCTTCCTAGATAAAAATGGTTATTTAGATTAACATTTTCCAGTTTGCCACAAACTGCAGTTTTTTTYCCTCTCCTCTCAAACCAAAAAGTCTACACAGGTTGTTAGTCCACAGTAATCATATTTTTGCTTAATTGCTTCAATGTATGCATCCAGCCAGTGATGTATTATATACGTATGTGTATGTGTGTATATATACACACACACACATATATATCCACACATACATATAAACACACATTGTCGGGGCCTTGGCTATCTTGCAGGACCATGAAGAGCTGAAGTAAGCAACAAGCCGTTCAAAGGTCAYCAAGGAGGAATTCCTTGAGGGCAAGAGGATTAAAAAGATAAGCAGACGCCTGTGATCACTCACAGGACGTGCATCCAGAAAAGGAGTCAACACAGCAGCCAACTAGAAACTGAGCAGATGCGCGTGGACAATGCTAGACAACTAACAGAAACGCTTTGCGAGGCGCGTGGACGCATGAGCTTGCTGGAAAATATATATAAGCTAGACAGACAAAGGAATAAAGTTGGATTGAACTTGCATCACATTGATGTGTGTGTTCCTTCCCATCTTGCCAAGAATGGGCTACGGCAACATATATATGTGCTGTCTCACTGCCTAATTAACCTTCCAGAACACAATAAATGTTACAATAACATAAAACACATAATACAGATAATAGCAACGTTCAAATGAAAGTTATTCAACCAAAGCATTGACAATAAAGACACACAACTGATTTAATGAAATTTTGGGAAAACAAAACTATACRATCAGCTAGGAAGGACTAGGGTAGGATGACAGGAGAGAAGACAGAACAAGGAGTTCAAATAAGTATTTACTATTGTTAAAGTATGAACAAGGAGTTTTAAAAAAAAAAGAAATAGTACTTAACAGATTTTATTAACAGAAGTTTTACTGTTTTTTAAATGCCTGCATATGACATGCCTTCTCTCTCCTTTATTTAAGCTGATGCTATTTTTTGAAGGCTGTTAGCTCTCAGAACTCTGTCTTGCATACATCTATAAACTATCCAGAAAACTAGGGTGACCAAATTAATACAAAARCTTGTCTGAAAGAAATCTCAGAACAACAAAAAAACAAAAATGCAGAAAAAAAATCCAGCTTAGAAGACTTACTGATACACCATCAAGCTGTAATTTCTGAAGCTGGTGATAGAACAGACATTCTAATAATGATGCAATCAATTACTGAGGAAAACAACAGGAATGGTAGCACAATTATAGAACGTACAGTGTTCATAACTATTTCACTATCCACTTTCCTAAAGAGAGCTGCAATTGAAGACCTCATTGAAATCAGAAGCTCATGTTCTCTTAAAACTCTGCTCCCTCTATTCAGTTTACTCAGTAAGACATAGCACCATACCACCATTAGTAAGGTTAGCCCCTTACAGAAAGCGCTCACCACTTATTAGATTTGAAAGCTTTAAGATGATCTTTCCAAAGAATTCAAATATTAAGCAAAAGTTAGCAGGAATACTATCCAAGAAGTAATTTTAAATTAATGAATGCAATGTGAAGAATTTCAAAAAGTGCTAATATACATGTGTTTTGCTTTTCTTTCAGGCTAGTCTCTTTTTTAATTTACAATCATATTTCTGACTGACTGTAACGTTCTAAGTAAAATTGCCAGAAGTTTAACAGTTTCCATCTGGATTATAGCAACTGTGTTTAAATGTCCCTTAACTGTTCATGTAAGAACAAACAGGTATTTTGTCTAAGGTAAAACAAGCTTTGCTATGTAAAGTTCATGGTGTTTAAAAGACTTTRCAATAAATGTTTTATTTAAATAATACATTTCTGTTTTACAAACAACATCAGAATTCTAGAGCATAATCTATTTGAGTAAATCATTAACTGAAAACACTACTTTTTACTTTGGTCTATGGGAAAAAAGAAAAAAAAAGGAAAAAAACCCCAGCCAATCAATCAGTGATAGACTAGATCCCAAGGTTTTGTGGGGTGGGAAGGTATATTTAAAAAGAACCTAGTAGTTCATTTGACCTTTAAAGCACAAAATGACATAATTTCCTCATTTCTCGTTATTGTATAACATAATGCAATAAGCATTTCTTCAAAAAAAAAATTACTAAGTATGTTGAACAGATAGGCTATCAAATCTAGAGTCTGTTCTGTTGATATGAATGACCATAAACCTGACCAGGCTCTGAACATGGCCCAGGTCTGTTGCAAAAAGATTGCTTCAAAATTCCCTATCTGATAAACTAATGTGCAAGCAGAGCAAAATAAATAGCTTCAATGGTTTCAAGTGTAAATCCTTAGTTTAGGTAATTTTAATGCAAAACTACACTTTCTAAAGTTTTTATGCCAGATACTCTGCTAATAGTTACCCCTACATACACACTATCTTTTTAGCGTCATTATTTACAGTAAAAGCAATGGGAGGTAATATCTAACATACTGAAGTACTCTTGGGATTTCAACTCAAAAGCTTTCCAGGGAATGTATCTGCTTTGAAGCTCTTTTCAGATCTTAGCCATTATATTTTAAGTATCTGAAAACTGTCCTCTACTTGAGCTGTACAGATTCATGTTTTCTATATGTAAAACTCAAATGAGTTTAAACATTCTAATTTCAGAAATAAGGACGATTTCTCATTCTTCTCTGGAAAACGGTAAAAAAAATCCATTTTTCTTTTAGTTTTTTTCTTTCATTGTAGGACGTACAAATCAGTTAGAAGGGATACCAGAATTGTGTTTTCCTCTCCAACACTAAATGGCTTATAATAAAATGGGAAAGCGACAAAACGTTACGAACTGGTTAGTGGTCAACTTGTATTTACCTACRTCTATGTCAGAAATACATGGATAAGGCCATTCTGTAATATTTTGCTTTTTAGGACAGAAACTTAATAAAAAGATGAACCTGTAGCTGTACTAGGGACCAGAGCCCATGGATTTTATAGAGGTTCACATAAATTTTAGGTTTTTTGAAAGCATGCTGTACCCGAGATGCAAGTGGTTAACTGAAGTAAAAATATCTTTTATTGTAATTTGTCTGAGAAGCAAGTTCTCTCAGTGAACAATGGGATCTAAAACTACCTGCTAAATTTCTGCTTGTCATTCTAGTCCTCTAACTCTCTCAGGAACACAGTAAGATTTACTGAAATCTGTCTTCTGTTTCTTGTTCTTTGAAAAGCCTTGTGCATTCTACCTCATCAAATAGCACTAAGCCTAATAGATACTACACCTTTACACAAAAACCACTGTTTCATAAATGAATCTACAAGCAGCATACTGGAAATACACAACATTATGCTCTCGTCTGCAACAAAAGTRTAAATAATACTAGTACAAATGCCGCTTCCTTGAATAGCTGATGGATCCTCAGTGCTCTGGCATGTGGAAGCTTTCTCACAACCATTTTTTGGTTGTTTTGGTCTATTGGATTCAAGAAACAGTTTTCTACCAATTACTGTCAAAATGTGAATAAAACTGGGACTGAAATACTGAATGTTTTCTGTAAATGTATGAAAAACAGCTTAAAATGGGGATTTAGYATGTATAAAGGGAATTTAGCAAGCAGATAAAAAGTATACAATCACTTGTACTCTATAAATAAAAACATAATGCAGGAAGATAAACAAAAARGCAGTCATGCAGGGAAGAGAAATGGGCAAATGACAGCAAGTGCATGAATAGTAAATGAAATGAAAAGAAAGTTACAGCTGTGGAGAACATCAATTAAGCAATATGACCCAACACAGCAGTGTTACAGTCTGGTTTGGATGATTAATTATATTTCAATTATAAATCATTTACAAACTACCATTTAGTATTTCCATTTTTCAGAACAAAGTCAATTATTATAGTTAGCTGCACACATACACTCTAAAGGAGCTAATGCTATTTCTCTTTTTTGGAGGTTTTAATAAATTTTTAAAAAGGATTATGGCTTTGAGATTTGCAAAGAAGATTCAGTCATATACAAGGTCTGAACACAATTATAACTAATTCTGTATACAGTAGTTGATGGATTAAAAATATTAATATTGCTATTTTATTGCACTTGCTTTTCATTACAGTGCATAGGTAGAAAAGTTGATACATTTCAGCCAGAGCCACCACAATGGCACAACTTGTGAAGAACAGCAAGATTAGCCAACCTAAAGTAACACGATGCGGTCCTTACAGAATACTACCTGTGGGACCTTAACAGTTTATCTTGCTTTTCACTGACTGCTTTAGCTGGGGCAACGGCCACCAAAATACCATTTTCAAAAGGAAGGATGATAAAGGGAACAGTTTAACATGCATTCAGAGGGACAGCCTCCTAGACAAGACAAAGCCAGATAGCAGTCTTAAGGAGTAAGAGCTCTTTCCTGGGAGATGTGGAAGTAATTTTAATAGTACAGGAGAGGTGAATATAGTATGACCCTGGAACAAGCAAAGTGTTTGCAGAGACAGCCACTAAGCATGACTGACTGCAGTCAGAAGAAACATTGTACACCTTAAATGGAATAAAATACCTAACAAAGACTGAATAAAAGTAGGTAATGGTAGAGTCTGATAGGGTTGACCAGCTATAAAACACTTTGTCTCATCTTACTCCCCCCAAAAAAACAAAATAAAAACAAACAAACAAAAAAATCCTTTACCATACAATTTATTTTATAAAATTACACCACGTGTGTGATGAAACAATCTATCAGAATCGAGGCAAGTAGGTAAGACACCAACAGTGACTGCTTTTTCCCTTAAACTCTCAGATAAAGCAATATGAAGGGTTGCAAAGGCATAGACACAGACAGGACAAATGTTATTCTACTAAAGCTAAGTGTGCATGCAGGGGCTTTGCAACCACTGAACTGACAACTGGGTCTTACAACAATCTCACTGAATTTTGTATCCAAATATTTTACTCATATTGTATACAAAATACTCCTGAAGTGTTTTCTTTTTTTTTTTTTTTCCTTTTTCTTTTTAATTCCTAAGACAGACCTTCTGCTCAGAATAAGCTTTCACAGAATCACAGAATGGTTTAGAAGGGACATCTGGAGATCACCTACTCCAACACTCTTGCTCAAGTAGGGTCACCTAGGGCACGCTGCCCAGGGCYCTGTCTATACAGCATTTGAATATCTCCAAGGAAGGAGGCTCCATAACCTCTATGGGCAACCTGCTCCAGTGATCAGTCACACTCACAGGAAAGAAGTTTTTCCTCATGATCAGACAGAAGTTCCTGCACTTCAGTTTGTACCTGCTGCCTCTTGTCCTGTTGCTGGGCATCAGTGAAAAGAGTCTGGTCCCATTCTCTTGACACCCTCCCTTCAGATACTTATCAATGTGCATAAGATCCCCCCTCAGCCTTCTCTTCTCCAGGATAAACAGGCCCAGCTCTCGCAGCCTTTTCTGATATGAAAGATGCTCCTGTTCCCAATCATCTTCGTAGCCCTATGCTGGACTTGCTCCAGTAGCTCCATCTCTCTTATACTGGGGGGCCCAGGACTGGACACAGTGCTCCAGATATGGCCTCACCAGGGCTGAGCCAGAAGGGCAGGATCACCTCCCTTGACCTGCCAGCAACTCTCTTCCTAATGCACCCCAGGAGACCATTGGCTATCTTGGCCACGAGGGCACATTGCTGGCTCATGTCAACTTATCCACCAGCACTCCCAGGTCCTTCTCTGCAGAGCTGCTTGACAGTCCCCAGCCTGTACTGGTGCATGGAGTTACTCCTCCCTGGGTACAGGACTCTGCACTTGCCGTTGCTGAACTTCATGAGGTTCCTCTCCACACAACTCTCTCTCCTAGTGTACCAGCCATTCCTCCCAGTTTTGTATCATCCACAAATTTGCTGCAGGTGCACGCTGTCCCTTCATCCAGTCATTGAGGAATAAGTTGAACAAGACTGGACCCAGTACCGACCCCTGGGTTACACCACTTCCTACCTCTAACTAGACTTTGCATCATTGATCACAACCCCCTGAGCTCTCCCTTGCTGCCAGTTCTCAGTCCATCTCACTGCTCATCTACCCTGCACTTCCCTGAGCTTGCCTATGAGGATGTTATCAGAGACAAACCAATTCTAAAGAATCACACTGAAGCCAGAAAAAAGAAGAAAAAAAAAAAGGTATTGTAAGAAGCAGAGAAGAGCAAACACACTGCCAGAACTAAGCACGTACATTGAACTGACAACTCAATCTATCACAAAAATGTACAAATTATAAATTGTGCTTCAGAATACTGATATTATACAGCAAGTACATATTGCAGCAGTGAGTTCAAAAAAGTATTCATTATCACCAGTTATTTCCAACTTAAAAGCATAAATATTTACTCAGATAAGGTCCCTTCCAACCTTATTGATTCTATGATAAACTCACTCTGAACTTGATTACCTTATCCCATAAACAAAAAATGCCTTACTTTGGCCTATAAGAAAAAAAAATTGCTGAAAAGAGCTTAAAGACAATTCCATATCTGTAATACTATGACACAGGTATTCATCTCAATTTAAAGCTAGTATCTCAGCTCCAATAAACAGAAGATATGTCCCATTCTTTCTAATTTATACTAATTATTCTACAGCATTTAACCCTCAACTGGGTAGACTGATTACAAGAAAAAAAAAAAAAGAAAGAAAGAAAGAAAAGAAAAAAAAAACCCTTCACCACCTTATTCTTGTATCCTAATTTAAGCTTAAGGCACACGAGAACTGAAAAAGATATACTTAAAATGAGATATCTAAACAAGGGTGAACACTAGTTTAGAAACAACTTCCTAAATGCATTTTCAACTCATTAGTTTAACAGTGGATACTCAAATTCAGTAACTTTTCCTGGGGTTTTTTTTGTTGTTATWTGGGGGGAGCGGAAGTGCCCAGATGTATTTCACTTTGATTTCAAATTTGTTTATACTTACAATAATAAGTCTGCTTACAGTGGTCTGCTTTTTCACATATCTTTGAAGTCTCAAAAATAGAAAATAGATTGAAAGTATAATTAGTAATATACATGATTAAAAGAATGCTGTTTTCAGCTTAGTACATAACTCTATAGCTCTTAACACATAAAGTCAGTAGTTTGCAAAATATCATCTTTTATATAGAGAAATGAAATTTTTAATTCATTAGCACTCAAAGAAAAAAGAAAAAGGCAAACGAACTGGTGCTTGCTTACTGAAATCAAATAATACTTATGAAAGAGTACAATAAATTAGTAGATTGGCATTAATAAAGTGAAATCATTTGTCTTTCAAGACCTGAAAATTTTTGCCTAATTTAATTCATACTTTACATTGTTAGGTGACTTTTAAACCCCTGCCTGAAAAGTTTGTTTCTTTAAGTTAAACAGTTATTTAAAACTGTTTTCCAACAACGCTGATTCTGCAAGAATCACATCTTAGCTGCTTTTGTTTTGCTCAGAATAGTGTAGATGATAGAGGAAAAGTAATAGAAATATAAAAGGAGAAAAAAACACYCCATCAAACCTTTAAAAAGCCATGGTATAGCAGCTGCTTTCCAAACTCTTAAGAACAGGAAAAGGATAGACTGTAAACAGGACTAAAAGCTATCTGAAAGTCAAAGTTTTTTTGCACTGAGTCAGCCTGCAAATAGATTCTTCTCCTCAAATCTAAGTTTCCGTTGTCACTTTGGAAATTAGGAAAACAAAAGTACACACAAAAAGCAATATGCACACTCCACTTAGCAATTTATTTGCTTTCTACTTCCATAGCTCTAGCTTTAAAAACTTTCTAAATGTTTAGTTACCAGCAAATATTGAAGTCTA
This sequence comes from Rhea americana, assembly GCF_003343005.1. Lineage (NCBI taxonomy): Eukaryota > Metazoa > Chordata > Aves > Rheiformes > Rheidae > Rhea > Rhea americana. Next base: position 687,615 of record NW_028186945.1, on the reverse strand, counting down.
CATTTTCACAGCACAATCCAGTATTTAAACTCTCAGTTGCAGGCCTGTTGATTTTTGTAGAGTATTGTGCTGCTTGAAGTTAAAGTTCTAATTGCACCTCTTGTAGCCAGTAACTTCATCTAAAAGTTTCTACATGAAAGCCTTTATGTTGGTAATTGAATCAAAAAGATGAAAGATTGCCTTGGGATAGCAGGGTTTTTGGACTCTCATAGCTTCTGATAGCCAGAAGCTAAGGGTTTGATATACAGAGTTTATGATCATTAAAAGAACAAGTTGTGATTTTTATAAACTCTACAGTCAAATAATTTCACCAGGTACTTCAAAGACTTGCAGACACCTCAACTTTATTTTAACTTTTAGAAGCAAAAAACAAAAGTACAGTTACTTTACTACACTTAACCAACCTAATCTCTGAAATGTACTCTCAGAAATAAGGATTTTCATAGAGATTCTCACTACTTCAAAGCTATTGGATTAACTTCATCAGAATTCTAACTAATTTATTCCAATTTCTTTCTCTAGTTTGAGCAGCTAAATATAAAAACATGAAGACTATGTATTTAAGATGTCACACAAGCTCTTTTATTCTTAAATATCTCAACTGTTCTGAACATCTGCACTAAATCAAGATGCACAAGTTGTGTTTCATCTTACTGAAGTGCAACTCTTCATTGAAGTAAGTGAAATCACACAGCCATTTAGGACATCAAGTATTATTTTCAGTATTTTTTTAGGGAGATTTGGCATGCAAGATGTAAAGATTAAATACAATTTGGAGATACCTTAAAATAGCTAATATAATAAAAGGTACCAAAACAAATTATGCCCACTACAGAGAACGCTCTTTTTTTCTGGAATATTTAGGTCTCTGAGCTCAACAATATTTTTGCTGGCCTTGCTTAACTTGCAGACATGACAGAAYGACAGCGTAGGATGGCACAGATACAGACCATTAACAACAAGAAGGCATCTGAATACAACTTTACGGGTATAGCTGCTTGCAAGGTAGGTGGGGTTCCATGAATAAATTCCTGTGCACTGAGATGAAAGAAAATGCCTCAATGTCCAACTATCCAGTAGTCTTAGGATACACAGGCATTCTGAAACATGGACAATCAGGGAGTTGCAGTCTCCTAAGGATGATAAAAATGACACTGTTTCTATCAAAAACAGAAAAACTTCAAAAATACGTAACCTTCCCCACTCCCCCAGTTTCTAATATGGAAATATAAGCAATTATACAAAACATTCTAAATGAAAGATAAACTTGTTCTATGATATTATGCCTTGTCTCAGTGGCATTCTTACCAATGATTTTGATAATGTGAACTTGTTTTTGTGAATGAATGTTTACTTTTTAAAATGATAAGCTTAATGAGAGTTGATACTCAAACACTTATATACACAGAGAGATATGAGAGTATGTATATGAATGAGATGGAAGTAGCACACACAGGAGAGAGATGAGATTTTTACCCCTTAATAAAGGCAAAAATTTTTGCACATAACACTCATTTCCTACCCTGGGAATTTTTAATAAAATAAAATTACCTGTATGATAAACCTTCTATAATTACCAGCAAGAGTCTTATTTTTCAGTTTAAGGGCACTTTTGACTTGTAGCTGCATTTTACATACTGTACAGATGACTAAACATATATTTAAATATCAAATTCAGACATTTTTAGTTCAAATCAATTAAACTGAGAAATCATCCCCTTCTGGCTGCCTATATTTCTCTTTAATCCTGGTCAGTGTAAGACCTTATTACAAGTAATTTGCTACTTTAAGGCTGAGGAAAAATGCTAGCCTCACAGTTTTTGTCATTTCCTCCCCCCCCCCCCTCCACCTTCCCTGCAGGCTGCTACTGTTGATGGCCTTTATGGAAATATAAATTCAATCAGCAGCTGCAAATTTCATGAGACGTCCATCTTCATGCTGAATTTCTAACTGACTGTCAAAACAATCTGTGGATTTCTCCCTGATGAAACATACTTTGAATTGTAAATTTCTGCAATTTTCTCATGTTAGAATTTGAGCTGCACTAAAATAGAGCTAGCCCAGATATACTGTCTACCAGCTTGAGACAAGTCATTTTTCCCCTCATTAGCTCTCCCTACTACAGGTAGGGTTAAATAATAATCCATGAAAAACAATCTTTTTTTACACGAAAAATTACATTTTTATTCCTTCTAGCAGTAAAATAAAATATAAAGGCCTTCAATACATTCTAAAAGCTTTTCAAAATCAGTTACTTATTTGAACTCACTATTCATTTCACAGTATTTTGCAGGGATAAAAATCAAAATTAGCTTCAATAAAACAAAGTATTTCCTATAGTGTCGAAATTGTCAAATATTCAAAGAGAGCAAGTTAAGTTCACAGAGATGGTTTCTCTTTCTTCTAAATCTCCACTTATATTAAATGACTAAGATTGAATTGTTTATACAGTTCTGAACAGTTCTCTATTCGCTGAATACAGTAAAACAGAATACAATTTCTCATTCAACCGCTATTTCTTACAGTAGCTTAAAGAGAACATACAACATAACAGGTATATTATAGTAACTTAAGTATTTTGCTTTAGAAGAAAATTTGTTCCTCTCTTTTGTAGACACTAACAYGAAATATGTAAAAATATTATATTTCCAATTGTCAAGCAAATGAGACAGATGGGAATATAATAAACAGACTTTCTACATTAAAAAAATCATTCACAATGAAAAAAAATCATAGTTTGATAAAGACAAATCTTAAAGTTAAGAACTAGTTATCTTTGTTTTTTTTCTCTCCAGAGATGAATATTGGTGTGTTGAGGAGGCGGAGGGTGGACCTTACTATTAGCCTATCACAGAAAACCATTTCCTTTCCAATGCATCAATAAAATCTCTTTCAAAATATCTGGGTATCATTCAGTTTACCTAAAAATTCAGTGTGGCACCTTCTGTTTGTAAGCCCCAGAACATCCAGCTAATTCTCAGAATGGGGCAAACCTTAGAATGGTTAGCTACTGAATAACTCCCTGAAAAACAACCCTGAGGTTTTATTAGTCTTAATAAAGTCACTTCGGCATTTGTTTCACTAAGGCAATGTGTGTGGGGCTTGAGTTACCTGCACTGCATTCTGTTTTGTGGGAACTGGAATGATCCGAAATTTGATCTTATTTCCAAACTCTCAAAACTAACTCATCTTCACAATTTCCCCGATTGGGTTCTTAGCCTGAAGTGCAATGTATGCATGTATAAAACATGTGAGAGAACTACTCTAGGCCAAAAAATCATATTTGTTTCACAAAAAGGTCCAAGGAAAGAACACTAGCAAGCAGCTAATGGGACATATACTATGCAAAATCTCTTTCCGTAAGTAATACAGACTAGAAGGGCAACTTCCTCAGTGACAACTACTGTGCCCCCCTTCCAAGCATACCCATAAAACTAATCCTCATAAATTTGTTATTCTTAGAATACAAGTTCCCTGCTCAGGCATATATATCTCTCTCCCTCTCTTACACACTCATTCTCCGCCCCCCCCCCCCCCCCCCAAAAAAAAAAATACTATTTCAACAGAACTCTGGTTCTGCTTCATTCAATCACAACATTCCTGATCAAACAATACTGAAGGGCGTTTTTTCAGTCTGACATGGTCAAATATTTATTAGCTTTAACAGAAAAACAAAAGCACACACCAAGCTCTTCTCTAACACCAGTCATTTTGTATAGTGAAGCAAATATTCTGTCACATACACAGTTTCCAGTCACAAGTTTTAGCACCTGAGTGTAGCTACAGATTTTGTTAGGACAGGTAGTAAGAATGGCGGCTACTGGCTGTATTACAATAACTTGCATTATAACAGCTTCTTGAATATTTTATTATTTTGTTACGTTCATCTTTAGTGCTTTCCAGAAGGGAAGGGAGGCATAACAGGAAAGTTTGGTTCAATTTTTCAAAATATGAAGAACACTACTGACAGTACCCTTGTAACACATGCCTAAGGTAGGCACAAAGAATTCATTCTAATAATATTAATCCTCTGTGATTTGGTATTTGTTCCCATTCAGCTTAAGGTTTTATCTTGCATTATTTTAAAATCTTTCATCAACATATAAACAATTATTTCCAATTTACTCCTATCTTTCAAGTTCCAGGCCATTACGCTTTATTAAATCACAGATATGAAGTACTTCCAAAGGAGCTGATTAAACTTCATCTAAGACACAGAGGTGTAGAATTTTGCAATTTTCGTGCGGACTCAGATGAGCCAACTTCTAGGCTTCCTACCGAAACTGAAAACACTGAAGTACTTGAAAATTTAGGCAAGAAATTTGAAAGCAGTGTTAACAGGCAACACATAGAACTGCATGAAACAGAAGTCACCATAGGACAATATGAACAAATTTGATCCTACAAAGCCTAAAATATGTTAAATATTCTTGAGTGCCATCTTCTGGCACCATAGTTACAGTTACTAAGCAAGTGTAGTTTACTTTCTTTCCAATATAATCTTGGAAGTTGTTAGCATGTCAAATAAGGATGCATTTTTAACAGGAATACTAAATTAATGCATTCAGAAAAAATCTATTTCTGAGCAAAAAAGTTATTTTACAGAATTCTATGTAATGTAAAAAGCTGTAATAGGATAGAATTCAGTCATCTGCAGATACAAAAAAAAAAAAAATCAAGTAATATTGAAGTCAGATAAACCTAAGATGAAACGAAACTTACATTTTTGCAAGTTGTCAGCAGAATTTCATATTTTAAAAAATAACAATTTTATGGCAGCAAAATAAACCACCTGCAGATTGTATTAATCTCCTTCCAAATGTCCCCAATTCACATATTTATTACTGAAATACTCTACTTCTGTTTCAGAACTGAGGATGTATTTCTGCAATCAGAAGTCTGTCTATTTTTTCTGAAGGTATATTGATTCTTTAATAAAAAACAGTATTGCCTTCTATCTACAAACCTTGCCTTGCTCATGACCTTTAACAATCATGACTACAACTCCATCACATCTTCTTTGGCTTTTCTTCTCAATAGCCAAACAGTTAATTTTTTTCTTTTTTTAATGTATTTAAGCAAAGATTTCATACTGCAACAATAGCAAGCTTTCTAGTAGGGTACTCCTGCACTTAAATTCTCTCAGGAAGAGCTTGCAGATAAGAATTTGGAAAACAGCAATAGCAGAGAAAAGAATCAACATCAGGATGTAGGAAAACACCTCTCCTGGAGTGAGCTTGATTTCCTAACCACCTTCTTCTAACCTGCATTTTCTTGTCCTTATTTGTTTCAATGGCCTTTTCTTACTGACTTTTGTCTTGTTTTGCCAGCGGAGGAGGAGAAAACAGAATCTGAAAGCTTCCATTACCTGCCGGATCCTTAGAAAAAAATTGTCCTATTAACCAAATGAAGACCTAGTGAAATTAAAAAGCAGATGAAAATGCTTATTTATGCTTATTTTTTCAGGCATAAATGAATTTTTTTTAGTATTTTGTAAGCATTGCTTGAATAAAGTCAACTATAATAATATTGTACCACCCCCAATTTACACAAAGTTTACGTTTTAAAACGGAACATAGTCAATCCGCAGTCTCTATACATTTTTTTCAGTATAATACTAATTTGTGTGCATATTCCTGTAAAAATTTGTGTTTGAGAATTTTGGCACCTTTAGCAAAATCATATGAATAATCATCTTACCAACAACACTCAATTTTATTATTATTTACGATAGCCTTGAAAGTCTCATCTGGAATGAGGGCATCCAAGTTAATCAGGCACACAACCTTATTCTGTGATCTTACACATCAGGTCTTGCTTTCAACTATTTTGCATCAATAAGATAAGCAACAATGAGATTTACAGTCATAAGAAAAATCTTATTAAATAGGCTATATGCAAAACATGAAGAAATTCTGTATAGCTTTGATGTAACAGGAGAAAAAAAAGAGCATTAAACCTTTTAGATATTTGCCATCAAAATCTAGTTTTCTGTGCTCATTAATATTTATGTCCAGATTCCTAGACCATCCTAAAAGTAGTGCAAGTTCCTATGGTTGTTTCACAAATTCATCTTTCTTTCACTTACTCCTCAAAAGTCAGCCCAAACACCTGTCAATGTCATATTTCCTTTATTAAAAAAAAAAAAAAAAAAAAAAAAAGGAAAGGAAAAAAGAAAAAGAGCACAACCCACTATCTCACAGGTGCTTCAGATGACAAAGCATCTCCCCTCTACATGAACTTCTGTCCCTGGAGTGTCTGGGTCATGTAGAATTTGGTGGCCATGTACAGCTGCAAGAGGCTCTCTAAATTTAATCACTGCTGTAACTTGCCTCACAAACAGCAGGCTCAGTAGAGTACTGCCAATTTGTTTGATTAAAAAGCATAGAAAGGGGAGCACTGAAAATGAAAACATGACTGTGGTACTTCCTTAAATACTCTTTCCTTCATCCAATGTTTTCCATACCTTATGGTCAGCAGAAGAGGGAGGGACAAGATCTCTCTCCCCACTCCACCCCCCCTTTTTTTTTTTTTTGACTTACAAGTCCAAGAAGGAAGTTGGCAATGGAAAGGGAAGTTAAATTAATATTTCACATCAGGATATTCCTTGTACGATGATACTGAGTCATAACCTTAATATCAGCTAATATCAGAAATGACCTACATGTCCATTAGACAAAACATTGTTTCTGTTTTATCCAAAAACAATCTGCAAAGTCAAGATGATTTTAAGCTATATAAAAGACATTCATGCACATAAGTGAACACTACAGCTGTAAATTAAACCAATCAATGGATGTCCTTCTATAAGAAAAGATTAACTGCTGATGTGTACATCTCACCATCACAGCAATAGTATCAACTGAGAATGGCAGAGTTGGCTAAAATACTATATATAATGTGTGTACGTGTGTAAGTACGTATTTTATTCCTATCCTGAATGTAACGTGCAATCATCTCTCACTATTTTGATGTCCTTATGTGCTTACAATTACTTACTCTGTTTTCTAATCATCTTTCCCCCTTTTGTTTTCTTTAGCACCTATTAAACATCTTATAGGTATACTAGCTAGATACTTATCATTACTGATATGGAAGAAGCTACTGATTACTTTCCTTTTAGTCTACTATTTCACTTCTTGTCAGTTGCAAATGCAATGCTAAGTCTTTAATATTTAAAAAATTAATCCCAATGGGCAGTTCCTCCTTTGTATTTTAAATACATTTTGCATTTTTTTATATTTCATTTTTATAACAAGTTGCAGATTTTTTCCTCTAAACTGATCTTTAAGTGCTGCTTTAGGTCTCATTCATCTTCAGCAATTTATTTCTCATCCACATTTACACCAATCTTCAGAAGCACCCAATAACATCTTCTGAGATAACTCCACATTTTCTTTACATTTTAGCCAGCATTCTCACTTTGTTTCTTTGCTAATTAGCACTGCCACTATTTTTACTTGGCTCTTTCCTTATCTTAGTACATATTTTCTCCCCCATAATTTAATTCATATACTCAACATACTCAATGCATTCAAATATACTCAAGGCATTCTTGAACCTCATCCCACAGAATTTCAGAAAAAATGGCAAATGTTGCCCAATACATTACAGAAAAACATTTAAGTATCTCCATAACCCCCTCCTTGAATTACAAAATGATTTAAAACTCCATAATGCCAGTGGCAGCTTTACTCCAACCGTTTGCTGCCTTACTCACGTAGACTGTCAACACCTGACTAGAAGTCACCCCTTATTAACAGTTTCTATCTCGCTCAACAGTATGGAGATCTTCTATTACACCAGATTTCTAGAAAATATAATATTTTTAAAGTCCTAGCACTTAAAAAGACAATAGTAATATGATTTAACACAAGATAACTTTTAAGTAAATTAACAAAAGATAAAAGTTCCAGTTTGCAAATTGCTCA
>NW_028186945.1:674859-679134 GCF_003343005.1 Rhea americana | reverse complement strand
AAAAAAAAACCCAAAAAAAACAAAACAAAACAAAAAAAACCCCACAGACAACGCTGTCAATTTTAGATGTGATAATGTGCTCCAGAGATAAAATATTCTTCTGCATGACAATTGAACAGATGGAAATTCTCATTTTTTTTTAACTAGACCAATATTTAAAATATAATTCAAATGAAGCTGAAAGCTACCCTCTTCTAAGCAGCAGGTGCACCAGGCCAAAAACAATGAACTGAATGCTGCACAGATTACACTGACATTATATCACATTATACATTTATGCAGTATTTCAAATTAAATGTTGAAGAAACAATAGACATTAATGCATAGTGCACTAGTATGAGAAATATTTGGTGGAGAAAAAAAGAAAAAATAAAACACAGCAAGACTTGGTCTTAACTGCATATACATTTCTTTTCTCTTCCCCCCTCCAAATTGTTGTACTGCCTCAAAAAGCAGTTACAAATAACTGAATCCTAAAAATGTATCACTATCCAACACTCAAGCTCTTGCTGAAAAGTGTTTTTCCTACCCATCTCTATAAATTCATTTCTTTCTAGCTATATCCATTACTAAGTAAAATCTCTGATTTGATCTAAATCTTTGTCATCGCTCCCTTATTTCCAATATATCCTTGTTTATTCTTTAATGATACTTCCTCTGTGGTCTGTCAACAATACTGCATGAAAAAAAAATAAAAATAAAAAACACTTTCTTGCTGTAGTTACATTTTTCTCTCCTAGGCTACTTCTAGTTTCCAGCTTTTTCTGTCACATCAGCATTTTGAACAAGATGAGCTAGAAAGCTCCAGTACACTACAGATTTTGCGGCAATTGTTTCAACAGCTGCTCTCAAATATATAAACAATAACTATTTTGCAATATTTTTCTTAGGCTACTGCCTTATGGTACTGGCTCTGTCCTTGGTCCCCCTTTCTCTTTCTGCACTTCATCTCTGGATACACTACCATCTGCATAACACAAACACCCCTCACACAAACATTATGCAGTACAAAATGCCAATCTCTTTCACCACTTGTTTCTGATGCAAGTTACTGCTAAACATTCTTCCACAATTGCTTCCAGTTTACTATCAGTTTGCCTATCTCATGCACAAATACAAATTCTTTTAACTCTGAGACCTACTTCCTTCCACCTTAAGATCTCCATCACTCCCAAATAGACTGATYTTTATATTAAAATCAACATCTCCAAAATGGGTTTATTCTCCTTCCTCCTCTTCCAATCACTATGAGATAGGCCATCACTCTGCTTTTTACTTCCTGGTATTATTTTAGAATTGGAGCTCTCTTATCCTAAGTACAGAGACATATCTCAAATTTATAGGTTCTTTCTGCATGAGATTTTTTTTTCAATAAAACTTTCCTCATTTTCCACTATACTAAAACTGTCATCCAGGCTCAACTGCTACAACATTATTTTCTCTTGACTTGGCATATGCGTCCTACTCTACTCATGAATTTATAACCCCACTGCAAAGATAGCTTTTCTAATCAAACTGAGCATGTCAATGCTGTCTTTAGACCCTTCACAGGGATATTTCACTTAAGCTACAAGTTATTCTGTTTTCAAACTGCTTTGCAAACTCTCCCTTTCTCAACTGTCTTTCTACAGTTTGAGCCAGGCAGATTCCCATCACAAACTGGTCTGTGTCAGCCAACCCTCATTTATTTTCTTATTCCCTGGATAGACAGACAACCTCCATGAATATCCACAAACTAATTTCAAAGTTTTCCTTTACCTTCTCCATTACCACAAAATGTAAAGTGAAACTAACTGAAAATTTCAGTTAATCTGTAGATAGATTCAGTCTTTACTAATCAGGCTGATCATCCCCATCCATACGTTTATCCAGAGTTCCTCCTCTTATATCAACTTTAAACACTTAATGGATAAAAACTGTCTATCTCATTATTCCCATCATTCACTCAAATGCACAACATCATGGCTTACAACTCATAAGCATTATACACTTAGAAGTTTTGCTCCTTTTATTGGTAATAGATTTTAAACTACACTGCCTCTTTCAGTTTCAGAAGAGATGCACCTCTTTTTAGGATTTTTGGTAGGATATGAAAGAAACAAAACAGTTTTCTACAGATAATGAATTTGCAGTAAGGAAGAATTTGAGATTCCCTAACCTTTTTCTGAACTTAAGAGATCTACAAAGAGAAAGATAAAGTAAAKAGGGCTGACAAACACAGACCAGGAAACATCACTCCCATTGGATTACACTGAGTAGCATCATTGTAACAGTAAGGATGTCTATAACCCACTCAGCACACCTGAACAATATGCAGAACATATTGACCTGGTAGCTCATTAATTAATGCCTGACAGTATTTTGTTTGGACTATTTAATATGCCTATTCTGCCTAGACAGCCAGGAAACCAGCTATCAAAGCCACTTGGTTTCAGGCCATGCCTGACAACTTAACAAGAAGGTTTAAAAGAAAAGTTGATACAAGATTTATTCCCTCTCTTCACCCATCCATGAAGAGGATCTACATTTGCACTTTACTCAGATGAGTAGAACAAAGTACCACATGGAATTTGCATTTGGCTTTTACTGTGTGTAYTATTATTATTAACAATTTCTTTTCTTCTGGCTCACACAATTTATTTCTATTTAATTCTCCATTTACATTTACTTAGTTACACTCCTCTTTTAAGTTATGCCGTTATCTTCCTACTACAGAAGGATTTCCTTTAATGCACTCTTTGAACCCAGGGTAATACATCTACAGGGATTCAAGAACACTTGAGAGCAAGGGAACACAATCCCTTTCAGCTCAGAAGAGGTCAAAGTTTGAGAGGAGATGTATTTTAATCACTAGCTACTTTGTCTTGATTACCAGAGGTAACGTAAAATTGTGTCAGCATTTCTATTACGCCTTCTTTAAGAGAGTCCAGTGACCAAGCTGTAAAAACCTGCTCCAAGTCAGAGTTTACTAACTACATTCAGTTTGCATGGTAAGGGAAAGTATAGTGATATTGGTAAGCAGAGCCTGAAACAATTAACAAACAAACTTCTCGATATTCCAAACTTTCAAGCCAAGACAATTCAAACCAACTTTTCAAGTTACAGATGATTTTTAAAATGTTTCTTTTGGGGGGAGGARGGGAGCTGGGAAGGGGAGAGAAGCACACAAAATAAGTTTTCCCATCAGAACAGACTGATAAACTCTACCAAGCAGTAACTAACACAAATTCTTGACAATCAGTTTCCATCTTCATCCATCCATCTGATTCATTCTTCTCTTTAACTGGAATAGGGGCCGGGGGGTGGRTGGAAGTAAATTCAGATAAATGCAACTGTGTCTTCCTACTGTTTTTCATAGTAAAGTCCATGATCCGTTACAATAAGATTTTCATAGTAACATGCCTCCAGGGCGAAAAATAAGATCATTCTTTAGATGTGGACATCCACAACTGAGTATCTTAGATATTTCCATCTTCCCTTGGGTACTACAACATGGGCTTTTGCAAAAGAAATCAAACAATCAAAAAATTGTTTGCAAAGACTCCCATGGTGAACAAGTAAAATCTACAGCCATGCAACTGTGTGGTAAAACTCAGTGCAGAGCTTTTTTGGGGTCTTGAGACAGTAATTCATACTAACAGTGATGATTTTCTATGTACTTCAATAAATTGCAATGAAAACATACTGGTACAGCATACTTTGATAACTACTGTTCATACAGAACTATATATATATACATACATACACACACACACACACACACACACAGTAAGCCTACTGTGTACAATGGAAGTATACTAGCAAAGCTTAGAGACATACAAAGAGAATCACAGTTCACAAAAGCCAGATCACCAGCCAGTACACTGCTGTCACTCAGCAGAGAGCTGTTTCTGGTTGAAGCTCTCTTGTTCCCTCCCTGTACACACAGTAACTGGCTTGAACAGTGCCAGTGCTTGAACATGCTAGCTTTAAACAGCTAACTTCAGAACAGCAATCACTAGCAGTCTGGCTACTGTAAATCAACATATATGTATACATGTATGGTAAGTTATGGACAGGGTATCTGTCATTATTTTGTGATACTGGCATAAAAAAAGGAATAAGGGTATGTCTGACTGCCAACATTGTCTTTTTGTGTAACTCCTCTTCACTTACAGGTGCCTAGCTTTAATCYATAGTTCTGTGAGAGAGGCATAGCTGCAGGAAAACTCTGAACCTTAACTGTATGCATTCCATCAGGTTTTTCCATAGTTTATTTCTCCTCTGGTTCAGGAA
>NW_028186945.1:662359-669859 GCF_003343005.1 Rhea americana | reverse complement strand
TGATTGCTCATTCCTCATCAACTTCTTGGAGTCCTTTGTTTTAGTACTTTTAGCACTGATAAATAATGATTCAAAGAAAACTGCTTCCTTGTTATTGATCTAATGCTCTTATAAAAACTTGCCTATTCATGAATTTCATAGAACACTCATTTTAACTCTTAACCATTACAATAAATGTCAGTACCAATGAAGATACTGAAAAGATAGTTTGAAAAATAAGCTGCCCATTAACCAGCCTGAAAAAAAATATATATGAAAAACATACACCAGATCTTAAACTCTTAACCATTACAATAAATGTCAGTACCAATGAAAATACTGAAAAGATAGTTTGAAAAATAAGCTGCCCATTAACCAGCCTGAAAAAAAATATATATGAAAAACATACACCAGATCTTAAACACTTAAGTGTCTCTTATCTTCCTGCATTTTTTCCTTTAATAATGCATTTTAATAAATCTCTGTTAAAAGTCTTGACTTATAAACCTTTTCAAAGGAACACATAATCACCAATTTCCTATAAAAGATATTTTGTTCTAATAAATGCGTAAGTCATATGAGGGATTTGTGTTGTAATTAAAAAGTAAAAATGGTTTAAGAATTACTCTATGTTACACTAAAAACCAATTCATCATGTAGCAAAGTTATGGTGATTCCTTGACAGTATGTTATACAATAAGAAAAATAAATGCATTATATAGATAAATCTAGTCTATTTAGTGAAACACTTGTCAGAGATACTGAAATGAGTCATCAATCACTGTTACCCAACTGTCTACTCCCATCTTCTATCGCATACAATGACTATCACACTCAGGACTGGCAACTGAAGAGTCATCTCAGAGTTAATGAGTTATGCTGGATGTTTCTCTCAAGACAAGCACAATGCAGCTGCACTATTTAATCACTGTCATCACTTTTTAAGGTAGGCTTGTAAAGTTTCACTCACAGAATATCCTTAAATACTACCACATTTTCTTCTGAATGAATCTACCTCACTGTAGCATTGAAGATTTGGCTTTATTTTTAAGATTATTTTTCCCCCAATTTTAAAAGAAAAGTCCCTGTTAAATATCATACTACACATCTTCAATCCTACTGCATCTGAAATTTGACATTTGGAGAAAATGATTAACCTGACACTCAAACTCTTTTGTATTTCTGTTGGTAAAATGATTCTTTTTTCAGGGTCTTTGCCTTCTGTCTTGGTACTTGCAACAGATTTTTCTTAGCTCCTTTTCTACTTGTAGCAATTCCTTCTTTTACAGAATCATTTACTTCTCATTCTTACAGTATGTATAGTCTTTTCAAGTTCATCTTCTCTCTTTCAAAGAATTAATGCCACTGGACTCAAACAGTATCAGTAAACAACTCMATTTTATATTTTCCTTCCCTGCCTTTCCAGGCAGCCAAGCCTTTCTCCGTTCATCCAGAAGAATAGTCATACCCTTGCATGCTCATACTTTTGCTACTACTCTTCAGATCTTTCTAAAATAAGAGAAAATAGCTGTTAAAATCACCTTTGTATGTCATGACAGCTACTGTACCTTTTAAAATTTCCTCAGTGATTCCCTATACTCCATTGAAATGTATCCAAGTTGCTAGCTCTCCTTCTAATAACTACAGTATTCAGTGACAGCCAGAATTGGGGATTCAAGAGACAATCCCATGACTACATAAAGGTGGTCTCGAGATTACAGGTTGCCCAGAGACATTGTGGAGTCTCCTCTGGAGATATTCAAGGCCCGCATGGATGCGGCCCTAACACGCTCTAGGTAACCCTGCTGAGCAGGGAGGCTGGACTAGATGATCTCCAGAGGTCTCTTCCAACCTTACTGATTCTATCATTCACTGTATGTCTTCAGTTTGACCTGGACATCCCAGGTTTTAGGACATTCAGGTCTACAGCAGTGATTTGATTCAAAGCAACAATGTGGTTTTGTAGCAAATCCCTTTGTTGTCGCTACTTATCACATACTGTTTTGGTTATCAAAGTTGTTTTTGTGCACACAAATTGCATTGAAAATAAACCAGAAATCTCTACTTCCAAAGCATTTCAAAACTTGACAGGATATTATGTTCCACAGCAATATGACAGTCCATGCAGCATTTACCTAACACTCCCCTACCACTTCAGAGAACTTCAAAATGCACATAATGTAGATGTTCAGCCCACAGAAACTAAATTTAATCTGAAGTAAACTCTCTAAATTACAAATGATAGAGATGTGAGAAATCAAAAAATGGTTGAGTCTGGAAGGGAACTTTWAAAACCATCTACTGTAAACCCCACTGCTCAAGTAGCGTCACCTAGGACATGCTSCCCAGGACCCTGTCCAGACAGCATTTGAATATATCCAAGGAAGGAGGCTCCACAGCCTCTCTGGGCAACCTGCTACAGCACTTAGTCACACTCACAGTAAAGAAGTTTTTCCTCATGTTCAGACRGGACTTTCTGTGTTTCAGTTTGTGCCCAYTGTCTCTTGTCCTATTGCTAGGCATCAGTGAAAAGAGTCTGGCCTGTCCTCTATACACTCTTCCTTCAGATATTTGCATGCACTGATAAGATCCCTCCTCAGTCTTCTCTTCTCCAGGCTGAACAGGCGCAGCTCTCTCCGCCTTTCCTCATGAGAGATGCTCCAGTCCCTTAATCATCTTAGTCATCCTTTGAAGAATACAGTAAGAAGGCTGTTTAAGCAGATGGGAACTATCGTGGCTGTTCTGTCTTTGCCATCTTGGTTTCTGCCATTTTGGATTCTTAGGAGACTCAACATCAACTATTTGGATTCAGTGATCTGTTTTTACTGTGCC
The DNA here is from genome assembly GCF_003343005.1 of Rhea americana. Taxonomy (NCBI): domain Eukaryota; kingdom Metazoa; phylum Chordata; class Aves; order Rheiformes; family Rheidae; genus Rhea; species Rhea americana. The sequence goes on along the minus strand of NW_028186945.1, from coordinate 667,048 downwards.
TTACTAATCTAGACACAGCCCCAGGGTCCAGGAGAATCCTGGACTACTAAGTGAAGGAGAGAAAAAATTGTAACAGAAACAGTGAATCCTTTGCATGACAGACTGCCCTTGTCAATGAACAGTGCAGCCAAAAGTTGTCAGCCATCTTTCACTTGAGGCACAAGAAAGTATAGATACTGTGTGCCATGCACTCTCACCTCTAGCTGAAAATGGCAATCTCTGCTGGTCAAGAACACCCACAAGTGTGCATAGCCCATGCCTGGGTCCTGGTAAACCCAGTAAGTCTAGGAAGTAAAAGAGAAAGAAGCAGTAGTCTGCTTCAAGTCCTTGTTTTCTCCAAGAGCTTATTTGCTTGGGTACAGTACAAATGGATAAAAACAGCTTAGGCTTGGCATTGTGCCAGAGCTAATTAGCCCTCCCTGAATCCAGAGTACAGCAAAGCMTGGTGCAGACAGTGAAGTGACCTTGCAGTAGAACCCATACACAACAGCGATGATCTCCACAACATTATCTACAGAACTCGATTTCTTTTCAGGGCTGTCCCCACCCCCTATTTGTCTCTGTATGGCTTGGACACAATGTAGAACACAAATTACATATGCTGGAAATTTTCCTAATGTACAATAAATAATTGCCCACGCTAAAATAAAGAGGCTACTTCTTCAGTGCAGTTATCCTTTCAGCACCCTACTCCACATTTTTAAATGCTTAATATCTTTATAAACTGAACTTCAGAAGTTTCCTGTATGTATTATACTATATTCTGTAGACTAAAGTAAGTTTCTTCCCCCTCTACTATCTTTAAACTTCTTTAGGAAGAAGTCTACATAGAAGAAAAAGTTTTTAAAACAAAATCAGCCTAATTGGATAATTCTTTAAATATAACTACCAAGCATTCCAACATAGGTAACTTTCCACAGAATCTATTTGAAATGGTAACAGTCTATCTCTGCAGGCTTTCTTTTTCCAAAGTCAACCATCTGGACAGAGGTTAGTCCCTATGCAACAAGAACCCACTTCCCACCCTATTTTAAAAAGCATCTGGCTTCTGATGGCAGAAAACAGACAGAACAGACACATTAGTCACAGTCTGACTCTACAGCCTGGTTACTATAGTTTCATCACCACCTGACTAGAAACCAGAGGTTTGACGCAAAAGTCCACAAATCCTGGTGTGACCTGTTGTGCACCGGTGTGATCAGCACAAGAGGCTACTACTATCCAAGGGCATTTGGTTACTACTATCCAAGGGTAGTGAGTGTAACCACTTGTAACCACTTTCCTACAGAGTGTATCCATAGTGCTAGCATGAACTAACTTATCCTCAGCCCCAAGATAATAAAACGTGAGGGAGAACTGATGTATTTTCCTGTTGTGAAATAGGCCAAACTTTTCACTGCTCATACCAGAAGAAAAACAATATTAGAACCTACATCCACAGAAATAAGCAGAAATTACAGTGAACCAAGTTACCTATGGGTGGGGAAGTTTAAGGGATATAGAATCTCCTATACCCAAGTAAAACAAAGTAACAAGGGACAACTGACAGAGGCTGTAAACCTGAATAAATAACATAACACAGACATGAAAATTATTTGAACACTATTAACATGAAAGATGATTTGTCACTTGTGTAGGATCATGTTCTCAGAACCTCCTAACAATTAAATTTACACTCTTTAAGAAATAAGCACGGCTTGATCCCAGCTGATGTGCCCGCTGAATTCTAATYCTGTCCAGAGATGCTCACAGCTACTCCCAGCTTCCTCCCATACAGTCTGACCTGCAAGTTTAGTAAAAGTAATTTCTTGTTCTTCAGCCACATCACTAACATAGCTTTTGAATAGTTCTATACCTCAACAGACAGCTGGTAGATCCCTATGGATACTCCTCTCCAGCTGACCATTTCTAATTGTTCTCTCAGAACAGTTTCCAACCTGCTGTGCATCCACATAGTAAACTCATACTCCACATGGTCAAAATTTTGCTTATGAATAGATCTCAAAAAGTATCAGACATCTCAGGTCAAAACACAATTCCTTTCCGATAAATAAAGCAATGCCCACACAGAAAAAAAAAAGATTATAAAACAGATTTTTTTCAAAGCAGCAATTCCATATTGGTTTTTATTCATTACCTTGCTATTTTCTATATACTTAGAGGTTGCTTATTTGTTCCTCTATTTTTGCAGCTCCCAGGATAGTTAACTTGATTCATGGAGGGGTTTGTTCATGATTTAGCCAGGTTAATTTATTCCTAAATCTCCTAGCTTTCCTCTAAAATAGGGTAATTTGTATTTGTGCCTTTAATATCTGTGGGAAGGAGGGAAGAATACAAGTACCAATTGTCCTACACAGCTTTTTTTGCTTATTCTTTKTAAATGGTCACAGGATCTCTACTATCAATTTCCTGAATTTATTGAAGTCACCTTGAAATTTCTTGATGCATACTGTTTTTACTCTCCTTATTTCCCTCCTTCCTTAACGATTGTTACATCCAGCACCTCATGGTCAAGCATGCCTGGTTGTGAGTTCCCTCATCATCACCACCACAGAACAAATCAACAGAACAATAATTAAAAAAAAAAAAAACACTTTTATGAATAAGTTTCACCCACCAGTTTCTTATTCCTGTAAAGAAATCTTGCTCTGATCATTCAAAGTTCTTTCATTCTGCTGATGTTAAGTGTTTTCTTTAAGACACATCTACAGCCACAGCTAGTACCCCATGTCACTTGGTGACATATATGACACTGAATTACAGAATTTTCAGAAGTAGTAATTTAATACAGAGTTTTAGTGGTAGTATTGCGTATTTTCCTGTTATCCAACTATGTTAAAAAAAAAAAAAAAAAGCAGAACGAAGAGGAATTAATTGTCAATGAATAAACACATTTATGGAAAACGTGGCATTCCTTTCAAGCACCTCAAGTTTCATTTTGTAAAGCAAAATTATAACAATCCTTCCCTTATGTAAATTCCAAAGGTAGAAGAGAAGCATGGAAAGAATTAATAAAGCTTTAACTGTTTATCAGACTTTTTATATATACATATATATATATATATAGATATAGAAATAAATCATTTCTTCCAGAAAATATACATTGGGCTGGGTCAGATCAGACACAGCAGAGAAGAGTTTAAAGAGCAAATTAAAAGAAGGCAGAGAAACTCAGATGAATATGTTAGGGAATAAACTTTATAAAAAATGATACCTCTTGACTTTGTTTCAAGATATTATGCATAACCTTACTCTATCTAACAGCTTATCATGGTGAATGGTCTCCTTTTCCCTTCTGTGCCAGCTTGCAGTTTATTCTTCACCAAATCATTCTAATTCTTTTTTTCTACCATGACATTTTCTGCGGTAAGGTCCAGTAAACAACATTGAAAAGTTAGCAGCAAGAAGAAAGAAAACAGGGAAGAGAATTCCTCTCCATTTTGGTGGCAGTAAAACATTGTAGCAGTGCAAGCTGGTGGTATAGAATTTTTAACAGATCAGGACTAAGAAATAAGAAAAACAGGAAGCATGAGAGAAGAAAATTTAAAGTAGAAGAATAGAGTACCAATAATTCAACTGACCCACACTCCATTGTGTCATTTGCATCATGAAAACATGTTTAATATGCAAGAGCCTTTAGAAGATTTATAGAAGGGCTATTCTCACTGACTTCAGGCAGAGTTGTAACTGCAAAGGTCTTATGGAAGAGCCAGCCCTCATTGCTCAAAGCAAAACCAGTGCAACATTACCTCTGAAGCATTATACTCAATATTTATAAAGTTCATTTGATGAAAAAATGAGAATTTAAAGGATACCATGACATGTTTTTAGATCTAACTTTAGATCTTGGCTCCTTACCAACTTTAAAAGCCTCTGATACTGTCCTCCTAGAGTTCAATAACCACGTCCTATTCCCCCTACTTTCTTATTGGCACTAACCACCATACAATAAAGTTCTAAATAAAGTTTAGTCAAAGTTTCAGTATAGGGCTTTCCCTGAAACACATGCTGGCATAAGTATCTAGAAAAATACTTCCAATATTTCTGATAAAACACWTCATTTTTACTAGTTCATAAAGACTGACTTTATAATGATTTCATAATCATAGATAAGAAATGTGACCATAGGTTTAATTGTTTCTTATAACATAAGCTAGAAGACATAGCTGTACCACAGGAAAAAAAAAAATCATACAGTAGTGTTTCTGCAATCTGTCTCCTTCAGAATATCATTTCACTGCTTGGAACCTCTTTGTTGTCATAAAGGTGTCTTCTCCTCTCCCAGTTCAAATTGGGATTTTGTTAGTTTACATTTACTTCTGTATTTAAATTTAAGGTACCTATGCTCCAACTTACGAGCAAGCAGAGATAGGCCATCTTCTCAGACCTTCCACTCCTCAGATATTTGTGGCTGCTTTCTTTGACTCTTTCATTCAAGCACACCAGGTGATGACTCCCTGAGTAATAAAACAGTTTTCAGCTTGCAGATCTACTCCACAGACATATGAAGCCTTCCCAAGGTTTACACAAAGTTGCCCAGAATACAACTGGCATTCTTTAGTAATCTTTTGTGCACCTCTTAGAAACCTACCACAAACCCCAATAGTGAGAAGATGAAGATTGTCATAAGTTACTCTCTTGAAGGTTAATTCATACAGAGAGTTTGTTAAATCATGTGAACAATTTATT
>NW_028186945.1:608523-661999 GCF_003343005.1 Rhea americana | reverse complement strand
AAGATAGCTAGGGCCCCGACACTAGTTCCACAAGGGGTCATATAAGCTTTTGTGCTTACCATAATTTATTTGTCTGACACCATGTCTCAACCCTGATTGTTGTAAAACTTCCTTCTAAACAATGAACAAATAGTTACAATTTATTACAATGATCACAAGCGGAAAACAAGATGCAGAAAGTCTGGAATTGTTAGTGTTATTTTAACCTAGAGGAAATCCACATAGCTGCTGAAAGGGTGACCACATCCTCTCCCCCGATACTTGTTTGAGTAGACCTACTTTAAGTCAAATGTCCATGGTTCATGAAGTTGCATAGCAAGACAGATCTGAGAACTGCTCTGAAGGCAAACTAAATTCAATACTTATTTCTGAGGGGAAAGTGTGACCTCCCTTTTAAAAAAGGGCACTGACTTAAATAATCAACAGTCTCAGACTATCTGCTTTCACTCTTCAACTTTGAAGAATATCATGTTCAGAAAGTCTCCACAGCCTAGGGATGCTCTAGTTGATATAACCATGCACATATGGAGTACAGCAAGCAGATGAACAAAATCGTGCAGGAATAAGGAGTACACTATCGTTAACTATATTGTAACATGTGCACTTAGAAATCTCCAGGGAAGAGAAGCTACATTAAMTAAATTATACATGGCTGTGCAGTGTAAGTGTGCCCTCTACAGCAAATGACACRAGGACGTGCTATGAGAATATCTAGGCTCCTTAAACAAGGCAGAAACCTAGAAAACTATTTCTCCTTGGAAATTCAGTCAAYACACACAGAGGATTACATTTAACTGGAAGCATCCTGAATTAGGAAGAATCAACATACTTACTGTTGCCTACCTACTACAGGCTGGCAGTATGCTCCAAACTCTTTTGATAACAGGATTTYGCATTTTCTTATGTTGAAGCAACAGCCTAATCATAAACTGAAGGTTACATATATCCAGCCCTCCTTCGGTACCTTTAGCAGCTGCGCTGTTTCTTTCTCTTCGAAATCTTTCTTCTGCATAACCTGAGCAGCAACGGCAGCCAAACTACCCTGCAGACGGCAGCAAGTGCCACCGGTGGTCCCGCAGCCGTGCGGCGGGCTCCCGGGCAGCCCCCAGACATGCCTTGGCGCTGAGCCGCACCGCAGCCTTAGCCGGGCAGGGAGGGGACACACGCACAMGGAGAGGCACGCGTGGGGTCACGTACACACCCTTCACTTCGCGCCCGCGGCGCCACCGGGCCGCCGCCACGGCCCGCCTCGGGCGCTAACGCCGCCGCCTGCGCACTCCCGGTCCCCCGCTCCCCCCCGCGCCTACCTGCGCGGGTCTCGTGCTTGGGCACCCGGTAGTACTTGTTGCCGAACTGATCGGTGCCCACAAGCTCCTTGGCAGGCCCCAGGAGCCGCAGGCGCAGGGCGCGCAGCACCTGCCAGGGCCGGCTCATCGCGAGGCGCGCAGACAGGCCAACGGCTAACGGCCAATGGTTAACGGCCAACGGCCGCGCGCCCCGCCCCCGCGGCGGGAGGAGAGCAGAGCAGAGCCGAGCGCGCGCGTCGCGCGTCGCGCGTCGCGCGTCACGCGTCACGCGCCCGCCCCGCCCCGCCCCGCCCAGCTGACTCTGTCTCCCAGAGACCTGACCCGAGCCCGGCCGCCTCTCGCCGGTGATGGGCCCGTTAACAACGCTGCTCGCGATTGGCGGAGGGCGGCCGCGCCGCAGCCAATCTGGGGCTCCCCGCTGCCAACATGGCGGAGGCGGGGCGGGCGGCGGTTGGGCGCTGTGATGCTGGGCTTCATCGCGGCCCGTCAGACCGGGCTGGACGATCCYGCGCGGCTGCGCCGGGCCGAGGCCACGCGGAGGTAGCGGGCGCCGGGGCGGGAGCCCCCGAGCGGGCGGCGGCGGCGGTCCGTGGCGGGGGCGGCGGCGGTGAAAGCGGCATCAGCCCGTACACCCGGCCGCGCCGTGCCGCCGTGCGGGCGTTTCGGCTAGTGCAGGGGAGCGCTAGGGGGCTGGCTAGGGGGCAGGCGCCACAGGCGGGCTCCTCTCCGGGCTGCCGGTCTCTCCGGGAGCGCTGTTCCCTTATTTTCGTGCCGCGGGCCTGGAGGGAGACTAGTTCTCTCGAGCTCGGTGCGCGATGGCCGGTTACCGGCGTGGGGGGTCGTGTCGTCCCACTGCCCTTCCCAGAAGTTAAAAAGAAAAAAAATCTTTCTGTAATTGAAGATTTGTGAAATTTTGAGTGATTCTGTAAGCTCCTTTCTGCCGCTGCTTTTGACAAGATGGTCGTTCCTCTCCGCCCCCTCAGGACCCCTGTAGCATCCACTCCCGAGAACAGAAGCCCGGCGGGCTGGATTTACATTGCTCGGGCAACCACATACCTGACAGTTCCCCCCACCCCGGCCTTGAACTTTTTCATTTAAATTTGAAAAGAAATAGCTGTAGTCATTAGTAGATTGTATTTATAACTATTTTTAGCTCACCTTTTAAAACATTTCTTTAAGAGGATTTCTTATTTCATTATAATTCAATCTTGAGTTCAAAAGTTTATAATTAGATTTCTTATTCTTGTCAGGATCACATTCTAGGTGAATTATTGCACAATTATGCTATATTTAATAATATATTTTACAAGAGCTTAATGACTTAACTGCTTTTGAAGCATACCTCATGGTAGAGAGGTGCCATTAGGGGTCCACCTGTAGCAGTTTAAGAAGTTATTGCTTCACCCGTAAAGATTTTTGCCAGTCAACTGGAAAACTGTAACGGTGTATTGCCCTTGATCTGCTCYGACTTACTTGCTTAGTCGAACTGTTGGTAGTGGCTCCTGTAAACTAATGCAAAGGAAACAATGATCACCTTGTAAGGCTAATTTTATATCAGATAGTGCGATTTAAGTGTATTTGTGTTGGCAAATGTATCTTAGAAGGTGGAAGCAGACTCTGTCTCCTTTTGGAATATATAATGTGTATCTATTAGACCTAGAACCACGCCCAAGTCACAGAATCAGAGAACTTGTCAGGACAGGATTGTGATTATTACTGTATTCAAAGATGCAGACCACTACCAAGTGAAAACACATTACAAGAGAATAATTACTAATTTCAGCTCAATAAACCTGCAAATGGGATATCTGCTCACTTTGTTTGAGCTGCTAGGAGAGTGGTTAGAGGATGGACTAGTAGTGCACACCCAGGAGAGTGCAGAGATGAAGAGATAGGAAAGAGACTTGGTTGCTTGCACTGGAACTGAACTGAAAGTTGAGAATTTAAGTTTGCACAAGATGCTGATTTTAAAGCAAAAGTGTAATATGTTGCTAAAACATTCAGGAGCATAAATTTTGTTCRTATGACTAGACTGCATTTTTCAGACAAAAATATGTAATTTTATAAATGTGCTATTTCACAACTAGATTTTGCAAAGTTCCTGCAGGACGTTAAGCTCAGCATGCATTGAGATACTGGTAACAGACTGTCTTTTAGTGCCTAGTGTATTTTTTTTGGAACTGGAGATTAAAATTTTAGTTTTAGTTGAAATGGTAGTGAATTGCTAGGCAGTTAAAGTTGGGAATGATAAGCCTTGCTTATAAGACTTCACACATAGATAACAAAACATTAGATGAATTTGAGTGTTTATCAGAAATACATGGATAACTTTATTTGCTGTTTTCTGCAATATTAAATAAAAATAAACATTCTGATTCTTAAAAGGAAATATAAACTGGACCAATCTGTCCACTAGGTGTCTGTAGTTCCAAGCAGGAGTAATACTGTATGGTGAAGCTTCAACATAACTCCARTATTTATGACTACAACAAATAGTTCTTGATGTTTTACTTTACTCTGTGCTTCTTTTTAATTACATTCCTATTTTTAGGTTTCTTATGTTGACCTCAGGTGCACTTTTGCTATTCCTTTCAGCCTATTTTACATATTTATTTACCTCTTACCTTTCAAGCAACATATACAAATACTTTTTTTCTCTAAGTTTCACAGTTCTTATTTTCAGTTCTGTATCATGCCTAATTCAACTTTGCAAAAAAAAATAATAGGGATGGATAAATGCATTTTAGCAAATTGAAACTACAGTTTGTCCTGTTCTGAGCTACACAGGTAACRTTTTATGATTTTGTTATTCTTGTTTATATTTTTATTTCTTTTTATTTATTTTTTTAAGGGTTCTGAGTTTGGAATTAAATAAAGACAGGGATGTGGAAAGAATACATGGGAGTGGTATTAACACCCTTGATATTGAGCCTGTTGAAGGACGATAGTAAGTATATACCTTAGTTTGGTAAGAATATTATATGAGTACTTCACTGTGTTTTGGTATTATGAAATTATTTTCTTGATTATTTTGATCATATTGAGATCATAAGTATTGTAACTTGTGTGCTTTATTTACATTTTCAGCATGTTATCAGGTGGATCAGATGGTGTTATTGTACTTTATGACCTTGAAAACTTCAGCAGAAAGCCATGCTACACATGTAAAGCAGTTTGCTCCATAGGAAGGTATGTACTCGAAACAAGAATTCTAGGAGATGTTCATAATGATACCTATTGTGTGACTTGCATTAAATTCACAAATAAATGCGCATTTTTTTTTCCAAGAAAAAGATTGCTGTAAATGGTACCAGAAATCTTTGAGAAAAGCTGGCATTATACACTATATATTTTGGCTTATAGAGAAAAGCAAGAAACACTGTGAGGGTTCATGTGATTTATTAAGTAGTAGGGTTACATTTTTTTTTCTTTCTTTTATTTTTGTCTGATCTAGCAGTTATACTTTATGTACTGTGACAATTAGCCATTGTTGTTTGAGCAGATTTTTTTCACCCTGTCAATTYGAAAAGTTAAAATGGTAGGTATTAGTTGTGCTCATTAGGAAAGTAAAAGGGAGAGGTTTCTGTTACTGAATCACAGAATAGTTGAGGTTGGAAGGGGCTGATGGGATCTAGGAGATCATCTGGTCCAGCCCTCCTGCACAAGCACGGTTAGCTAGAGCAGGTTGCTGAGCACCATGTCCAGTCAGGTTTTGAATGYCTCTAAGGAGGGAGACTCCACAACCTCTCTTCTGTTCCAGTGTTCAACAATCCTCACAGTAGAATTGTTTTCTTATGTTCAAATGGAATTTCCGATGTTTCAGTCTGTGGCCCTTGCCTCTCATCCTGKCACTGGACACCACTCAGAGAAGTCTAGCTCCATCTTCTTTACAGCCTTTGCTTTGTTGGTGTAGACCCAACAAAAAGCCAGAACTAATCTTTTAACACTAGAAAATTATCCTTCTCCATGTCACWGTTCCTCATCTTTCAGTTTTCCTATTATTTCATGTTGAAATTTTCTGACTTTATGCTAATAAAGATAAGAAAATCATTCTGTGACTATTGTATAAATATTCCTGGTTACATTTCTAATAAACATATAATTATTATGTGTGTTTTGGAATAATTTTATGTCTAGGCAAAGGAGAATGACCCATGTACAACTCTGTTCACCTGACTGGAAAAAATCTARCATAGATTCAGTTGCTGATTTTGTTTCCTCTGTCCCTGCCTTCAGCTTCACAAGTAGCTGTTTTAGGAAGACTGGACGTTATTGATGTATAAGTAATTAAAGCAGAACTTCTTAAGAACATATTTCAGTGAGGACAGATGTGTTGCAGACAAAAATGGAACATATTTTCCTGAAAACCAGGTGCTACCATGGTGTTTATATAACCTGTATAAGTCTCAAAGCCTTTATAGATTTGTCAGACTTCCCTGCAGGTAGTTAAAGTTTGTCAGTTGCGGTCATTCAGTCTTCTAGCAAAAGTTTAGCCTTATGTTTAGATAGTGCAGCTATCTAGTAGGTTAGGACTTTATCTGAGACTTGTAATAATAAGATACATCCTGCATTTTAAAAGGTTAGTAGCTACATTTTCCCCTTATTTTTTCCTAGTCTTCAAATTATTTGAGGTCTAAGAGCTTCATGACTAAGATCAACAAGAGCAGAAATGATTTGTAACAATAAGAGGCCTAAATTGTGTCCTGCACCATAAGAAAGAAAAAGGATAATAGAGCATACATCAATGTTCCTACCCTACAAATGGGTAAGAACAGAATCTACTTCAAGTAAACTGCATTTGGTAAGTGTTGATGGCTGGAACTGCTTCAACAAAATAAATTAAAATTATAATTAGGAATAAGTAATGACTGTACATCACTGAATCTCAGAACCAGAAACAAATTTCTGAAACGTATATGACAAACTGAAAAAATACAAGCTGACAGTATACAACATAAAAACTTGCAAATCTGTACGAAAATGATGATCATTTATTTCTCAGTTATGGCAGTAGAAATATTCCATTCTTGAAAATTTTGCTTATGAGCACCTCAACATGGTGTCGATGGGTATTTGGCAGTTTCTTAGGTAGGTGTTAATTCAAGTAGATGCATCTGTTGTTTCTAATCATTTGATTATGGGCTTATATTGTAGTTGTAGAATCTAATTTTATGTGGTACAATATTCCATATGATAGAAAATACTTCTCATTGCTCAAAGTAGATGGTTACTAAGCTGCTTAGTGGGTTTTTCCTCAAATTGTTTTTTCCAAGTACTCATTTAGTGTTTTACTGTGTTTTGTATTTTTACTCTAGCTAATTGTCCTTAGATATTGGGGATATTATTCCTGCAGACATCATGACATCATAAATCAATGCTTAATTACCAGTTTAATTACTCCTGTCTTTGAAGCACATGATAATGGTATGTTACACAGGTTTGCCTGTGTTCCAAGTTTGCAGGATACAAGGCAAATCTCATCTGGAAGCTGCATAAGTAAAAAGAGAAGTTGCCTCTTTAGAGGTCTTGTGAGGCTACTTCTGGATAGATCTGAACTGAGCCTGCTGAGGTTCCAGTAGTTCAGAACGCTAGGGGAGCTAGTTCCTAATGGTAGACTGTAATATACCCGGTTTTTCTCATCTAGAATGAAGTAATAAAGTAATCCCTGTAGCTATCTATTGGATAGCTACATGGGGATTTTTTTGTTTTGTTTTGTTTTTGGGAGGGGGGTGTTTTGTTTTGTTTTTTTCTTTCCCTCCCCATGGAAGGCTTTTGCTGCAATCTACAGCAAATGCAGTCTTTCACTTTTTGTTGCTGCTACCTTAATAAATTGTCTAGCAGTTATTTCATGTGGATATTACAAAGGGTACCAACACTTCTGTCTTGAAGAAAAACTTACAATGTACAAGCATCTGGGAATTTAAATGGCTTGATACATTTTCTTGTAGAAATCAGGTGTCATATGAGATTTCTTAGAATAGCTGAAACTTTTACATGGGATTAGCATGTGTAAGAGATTACCTATTGGTCACTCATACTTTGCAAGACTGACAGCTGAAGGATACCATAGGATATTTCAAAAGGTACTAGATACCTTTTTATAGACAACTAAATCAAACCTCAGAAGTCTATCTCCAAAAGCTAGATTTAGTCCTTGTTCTCTTAAAAAAAAATAAATAAATCTCAGTTATTGAGCTTGTGACTGTTTTGAAGCAATCTTCAATGCTAGTTAAGGCAGTGTTATATTAGGAACCTACATACTGAATTTCAGCTAGATTTTTAGGATCTACACTCTTGCATGTGTGGAAGATCATCTTCCCTATTTCAAGTCTGTCCAAGATGAATAGCATCAACCTTACAATCTATAGAATTAGTTCTTTGTTATCTCTGTTAGAAAAGGCTGGGATATCCTGAGCAGTGGGGAAGAATATGGCATATAGAATAAACTGGGAGTAGCACAGAGCCCTGAGGCAGGAAGACAAGCTGAACAGCACATGGCCACTACTAAGCACGGCCAGACCAAAGGTGATTCCTGCATAGCTACTGAACTGTTCATCCCTCAGTCCTCTGGTTATGGGAGAACTTAATAGTTTTGGTGCAGTGTTGAACACAGTCTGGGTTTGTGCATTTGCATTTATTACACCAGGATAATTAGTTCCATGAATTTAGATCTCTCTGCTAAGTGTGTACAAAAGGTTTTGCAGGAATCAGTTCAGATCAAGCCAAGCTTGATTTTCAGGTATAGAAGGTTTTTAGCTTGGCCCACTGTAGCACAAAATGGGTGAGTTTTAGCACTGTGGCAAGGCAACAGACTGTTCTAGGACATGGCTTAGAAATAACCAGTGCAGGAGTTATTAAACTGAGCTCAATAGTTACTCAATAGTTCTTGCTTAGTACAGTCAATAGTGGCTTCAGACTGACTCTATTTAAAGACATTCAGRTATCTTCTGTGCTTTCTAGCAACCCAAGCAAACAGGAAGGTTTATTAGCTTAGGTATGATGCCAGACATGTGTGTGTATATATTTCTATATGCGCATATATATATATGTTAATGTGTATATAAACATACACAAAGCACATACACACACACACACACACACACACACACACRCAYRCRCMYSCMCMCMCMCMCACACACACACCCTTGTATACAAAATCTCTATCATTTACACAATGACAGCAGCAACAATAATCACTTTGGAGGCCAGGACACTTAACTGAGAAACCAATGCAAAGATAAGAGCTGAAGTGCACCGTTCACTAGCTCTAAATAGAACCAGTTCAACTATTTTTGTACAGTACTCTTGAATCTGGGAGCATGGTATTGGACTACTAGAGCTGAATCTACATGAAGCCAGCTCAGACATGAGGGGCTTAACAGGTATGTGGAACCTCCTGTGCTTTTCAGAGCCTGGTTGATAGAATCATATCCTTTTTGAGCTGGCAAAATTTGCTCTGGTGCGCCTTCTTCCCAGCACTGTTGATTACTTATTATTATATTAATTAGTTTTTGTTACTATGTACAATAAGATTGATGGTTATTTTTATCAAGATAATTTTTTGTTCTTTCATTTGTGAATGTGAAAATAATTCCTGGTAACACATTCCAGTGCTATCTGGTGACTTCAGTATAACTGAATATCATGTAACTRTTATACCTGCAGTTATTAACTAATGTAAAATCATAATCATTAACATGTAATTCTTAAAATCATGTATATGCTCATATTTTTCAGTGGATCCAATTTTAAGTCAGTGGGTCTCAACAAGCTTAAGAGGCTTGTAGTGTTAGGCCCTAACTTGATTTTTAAACATCAAAATTTGAGTTTTTCTAGAGACTAGTATTTTTCTGTGCCTCAGACTGTTTTAACTTGAGATATGCTACAGATACTGTGTTCTGAAAAGGTAAATGATCTGCACTTTCTTGAGGAGTCTTTAAAGTAATTTACATTGGTCAAAAATTGAGGCATCAAAACTGGATGTTCGTCTTGAAAGCTTAGGTAGAATTTTTTAAAATGTTTGAACTACATTTTGAGCTTGTGTCATTGAGTATCAAGACAATTAACTGCTGACTCTAATCAGCTGGAATCTTTTAATTGTAGGAGCCATCCTGATGTACACAGATTCAGCGTAGAGACAGTCCAGTGGTATCCTCATGACACTGGTATGTTTACATCCAGCTCATTTGATAAAACATTGAAAGTATGGGATACAAATACTTTACAAGTAAGTAAGTAAGAATTTTTATGACTTCCAAGTCTCTTTCCTTATCTGTTATTCTGTATCTGCTGTTCACTCAGAGCTCAACAGGAGTGAGCATGTGGAAGGATGAGAAATAACTGGTTGTTAGAACTGTGGGCACAGCAGCATGGTGGTGTGGTTCTGGCATTCTCACTTACCTTAACATGTGTTTATGTGGTCCTGAAGACCTGAATGGCTAAACTGTGTGAGATCTTGGAACCCTCGGGGCCGTTCCTTTCTGCTTAGGCCACAAACAGGAGTATGTGCAGCTGATTCTGTGCTACGTAAATTTTTCCACCAAGGACTGATCTGAAGCTGTAGTTCATTTTCTAGGKTTTTTTGAGTGCCTTTCAAAAAATAGTAAATATTTAGTTTATTTATGTAGCAATAGGAATGTGCAGCAATAAGAGTGTACAGCAGGGCTGGTTATTTTAGTAAGCAAGGTATAAATACTGCTTTTAAAAGGCCTTGGCATTTAGAAATAAAAGGGATAAAGAAAAATAGTGTGTCTTGTATTTAAAAACAGTAGTCATGTAGGTTTGGAGAAGACCACCTGGGTCATTGTATCCAAAATTCTGATATTGTAAGCATTATATCGTATATACCATTTCTAAAGTTTGAAGGAGGATAAGAGGAACCACTACGAAAATGCTAACCAAGGTAACTGACTTTAAGTTCACAGATTCTGTTGGCTTTAGGCTGTTACTGACTCATGTAGTCCTTATATCTAACTGCTGAACTGTGAATTCTGGACTGTCATCCTAGGGACACAACTGACCACCTAAGAGATGTGAAACTATATTTACGGTTGCTAAACCTTCTCTTAAGCAAAAAGCTCTGTTCGTTTCCCAGGTGGCTCTGTAAGCATGACTTACACAGCACAATGTTTACATGAAGGCAATTAATTGACCTGCATTATGCCACCAAACAGTGTATTTGAAAACATAGATAACTTAGGTTTGATTTTTCTACTCAACATTTTAGAATGAGACAACAAAAAGAGTACCTGAAAGTCATTGTACTAGTTGTCAAAGCCAGTACTGTTTATATATAGTTTTTTAACATTGTCAAAGGAACTAATCATTGCATGTATTTCTGTATTTTTTTTTCTTTGAGGAATGAAGGGTAGTGTATGATGTTTGTGAAATGACAAGGGGCTCCTAAATTTACTTTAAGTTGTTATTTCCTGATGACTTCTTTCTCCATACTGTTTGTAACCTTCCTGTTTGCTATTTTTTCTTGCTTCCTTTTTTAACTTTTGATAAACATTAGATGTCTTCTGTTTATGCTTTTGACCATCCAACTTTCTTGAACTTTCTTCTGGGTCACCTTCCAGGTCTGGCATAGTTGTCTAGTGTTGCAAGCGGACATGTTTACTTTGCAGTGTTTGCATGGTTGGTTTACTAAGTAGGCACGTTATTACTGCTATGTAAATAGTAATATTTGTATTATTTATTGCTGTAACCTGAAAAATGCTTAATAAAAAGGATTTACGTTCTTATAGCATATGTGTAATCTGATTAAATAAATCTTTTTATTATCAGCCTGCAGATGTATTTCATTTTGAGGGAACAGTCTATAGCCATCATATGTCTCCAGTTGCTACCAAACATTGTTTAATAGCAGGTATGCATGTTTTTAAGAAAATTCGTATCTATTTTGGGGTTGTAGTAAAAAGTAAGTAATATTCAGAGATCCTTCCTTCCCCTGTCTTGCATCTTACAAAGGCTGAAATTACGCAAGGGTTAGGTCATTGTTTAAATGAAATATTTTCAGTTGGACTGATGATGTTTATGATGAGAATCTCACACTTATTTATTTGGAATAATGTGTTATCCAATTCACCTTTCAGATTAAAATTCATAAATATAACCAGTTTACCCTCAGTTACATAAGTTAGCATTTGAAGGTTATTAGATTTGAGCATGATAAATTGTATRTATGGGTATGTATGTGTTTTATGGATTACTTATAAGCATGCTATTTAACTATGTTTAGCTGAAGGTTATTTAGAGAAGAGATCATATTCTTAATTTTCATAGATAGCTTCATCTGCCCTCAGTTTCTATATTTTGTTTGTAATATGTTAAATTTACCTACACTTAAAAATGTAAATCTATTAATAAAACATGTTGCAGCAACAACCTACTCTTGACTGTATGAACTATTATGCAACTAACATTTTTCTTCTATTTCTTTGTAATTGCTAGGATTTTGTTATTCTTCTTTCAACTGCTGAGGATTTTTAGCTTCTTTGTTTTTCTTGTTACAGTTGGTACCAAAAGCCCCAAAGTACAGCTCTGTGACTTGAAGTCTGGATCCTGTTCTCACATTCTACAGGGTACTTTTTAGTCTGAAACATAAATGTTAAACAATAACTACTTTGAGTAAACCAAGCCCTGTAAAGAAACACTGTATACAATGTACTCTTTGTAAGTAACGTGACTTAGTAAGTAACATTTTGTACCAGTAGTGAAAGTTACACAGTGGAAAAGGTTCTTCCTAATGTTACTCTGGTGGTAGTGAATTGGAGAATACAAATATTAATTAATGAACAGTTATTATAGATGTTTGGTTGTTTTCATGATAAAGCATGATCAAATTGATAGTAGTTAATGTTTATTAAATGATTAATCATTGGTATTGTTTTTGTGATCATGTAAATTCAATATGGGTGTTGCTTTTTTTTTTTTAAAAAAAAAGAAACTTTACTGTTTCTAACAAAATATATATAGRTACTTGCATGATTTTAAGAGGTTTCTGCGTAAGGAGTAAGATACTGTTCTCTATGGAAGAGTGGTATCTAAAGCTTTGTGTTTACTTAATTTGGGAAGCTGTAGATTTTATTGTTTTRTAATCACATAATACTTAGGGTTGGCAGGGACCTTTGGAGATAATTTGGTCCACCCTCCCCTGCACAACAGAGTCAGCCAGAGCAGGTTGCAGAGGACCATGTCCAGTCAAGTTTTGAAAATCTCCAAGGATGGAGACCACAACCTCTGCAGGCAACCTGCCCATGTGCTCAACCACTCTCGCAGTACATAAGTGTTTTTTTATGTTCAGACAGAGTTGATGTTTCAGTTTGAGCCTATTGCCTACTGTCCTGTTACTGGGCACCACTCAAGCATCTGRCCACATCCTTTTTACACCCTCCTGTGATATTTATATTTATGGATATTTATAAACACTGAGAAGATTCCCCCTGAGCTTTCTCTTCTGCAGACTAAGTAAACCCATTTCTCTCAAACTCCTGTTATATGGTAGGTGATTCTGTCTCTTAGCTATCTTTATGGACACAACACTGCAGATGATGTGATCCCAACAGGGCTGAGTAGAGGGGAAGGATCACCTGCCTTGATGTACTGGCAACACTCTTCCTAATGTAATCTAGGATACTGTTGGCCATCTTTGCCACAAGGACACATTACTGGCCTATGTTCACCCTGGTGTCTACCAGGACCTCCAGGGCCTTTTCTGCAAAGCTGCTCTCTGGTTGGTTGTCCCTCAGCCTGTACTGATGTGGGGGGTTGTTCTTCCCCAGGTGCAGGACTTTGCATTTCCTCTTACTGAACTTCTTGAGGTTCCCCTCTGCCTGTCTCTCCAGCCTATTGAGGTCCCTCTGAATGGCAGCACATGATAGTGCACTCTGTCCCTCATGCGGGTAACTGATGAGTAAGTTGAACAGTATTGGACCCAGTGTTGACCCCTARGGACACCGCTATCTATAGGCCTCCAACTAGACTTTGTGCTACTGATTCCAACCCTCTGAGCCTGGAAGCTCAGAGTTTTCAGTCCACCTTACTGTCCACTCACCTAGCCTGTGCTTCATCAGTTTATCTATGAGAACAGGAAGGCCTTTAACCCTATCTCCCGTAACAAAGTCCATTACTTCCTGCATTTGGTGAGAATTTGCCCCTAAGGCTGTTTTGCTAGTGTTTAATAAAGGTTGTTGGGTGGTGGGGAGGGAAGTGAGTATATACATGATCAAGTGAAGGCAGTGACAGGATAAATCTGCTCATACTTCAAATAAGCAGAGCAAGAGCCAGATCTGTTCTAGGAGTGTTAGCTCAGACAAAGCAATACGCAAATACATCTCTTTCTTCTGTAGTCAGCTTGTCTAAAAGCAGCCTAGGTGTTTTTGTGTGATGTAGAGCTTGAGCTAGTAAGTCTTTCTGAACTGAATCAGCTCTATGCAAACGAGGATGGGCATCTCAATGATGTGTTTCTAGAATTGAGAGCACTGGAGTATGCAGACACAAACAGAAATAGTTCTCCAGAGAATCAGTTTGGATTAGGTAGGGCTTCTTAATTTTGAGTCAGGGTTAGTGCTTTCCAGGAACAAGCTAAGTGTGTCTTTATGCACAGCATGATGCAGTTAGCTCGAGTGTAGTATCACAGGAGCAGGTAGAGGTAGTTTATGTCCTTCRCTAAACATAATCTGATCACTCTTTACAGAACTTCAAGCACTCAATAGTGTGTTGCAAATAGATTTTAATATTTTCACATAGGCTGCTCTGACAACTGAAATAGAGCTAAATTCATGCTGGACTGCGGTTTATTTAATGGAGCCGAATAAATGTGCTTGTGCTGTGCCTTCTAAATRTATCATGTAGTACCTGAATTATGGAGATTTTTCCATTATCTTGGGCATCCCAGCCCTTTGATTGACTCAGGTAATGGAAAACTATCTGTTTAATAGAAGATGCACCAGAGGCAAGATGGTTCTTGAAGCTCTAAACTGCAGAGTAAAAGAAGTGTTTGTTTGACCCTACTTTATTTTTCAGCAGTGTGTTTTTGTTATGGCAATGTGTTTTTATTATGCGAAGCATGGTTGCAATCTTTGTATTTAGTTCAGTTTACACTTCCTGTTGTCTATATTTATCACTTTTGAAACTTTTTTTACAATTTTTAAAATGTATTTAAATTATTTGCCACTAAGCAGTGCTGGGGATGATACTGCTAAGAAGTCAAAACAGACATTTAACTTAATGTCTTGATATTTGGCGCATCATAAGGGGGAAAAACAAATAGCCTGAATTAAGGACAAGAATATATGAGGGTCAGCTGCGTCAGGTTTCAATCTTAAGTACTTAAATTAAACATACATTTTATTAAACATTTTGAAATAATTTGCATAAAAATATATGCTAAATTGCTTCTASATAGGAGAGTATCAGTGCTAATTCAAAATTTAATTACAGTGTTTAAAGTAATCTTTGTAGCTGTGACTGCCCTTCTGTTTTGCACGACTAAAACCAGTAAAAGTTATATATGTGTAATAGTATCACTTTCAGCTCACTGCAATTYCACTTAAGCAAGAGAAAGAAAGAAAAATAAATTTATATTATGACGTAGGCAATTCAGGTTTTTGTTTTGAATTGGTAGGTCATATAGAATTGAGGAATTTTTTTAAACTGTAGTAATTTGCATAAAGAGGTTCATATAAATATTTTCATAGAAGTTTTCATTTCCATGTAAGCTTTTTCATACCACTTTTAGGTCATAGGCAAGAAGTGCT
The DNA here is from genome assembly GCF_003343005.1 of Rhea americana. Lineage (NCBI taxonomy): Eukaryota > Metazoa > Chordata > Aves > Rheiformes > Rheidae > Rhea > Rhea americana. Next base: position 646,932 of record NW_028186945.1, on the reverse strand, counting down.
GGCAGTATCTTGGTCTCCACGTCATGAATATATTTTGGCGACAGCAAGGTAAAGATAATTTTATGCTGTTATAGGCAATAATGTCCAACAGGAAAATTTTAGATATTAGTTATACATGTTTTTTACAACTCAATTGAAGTTCGTATGTACTTCATACATACTTTGTTATATACTTAACCTATTTACAGGTTTGTAGATCTTTAATAGAAAAGCTAGGCCTGAAGAGCTATTCAAGTGATACTTATTTTGTAGAAAGATTGTAAAAAGAATTTCAAAATAGTAATTGCATTTAAAGGTGTGGACAAATGATACATCATAGTAGAGATACTACTTCTTACTGCTTATTAGTGTATATATTGCTAATCTGTTCTTACAACTTTGAGCTCAGACTACCATCCTGGTTTATTGTGCTCAGTTCTGTCAAAGGGTGCACAGGTAGCTTAGCTGATGAGTAATGACTTTCCAAGCTGCAGCAATTCAGTTAGTTTCAGTTGTATGTCGATACACTCAGGCTATTTTTGTCATTCCAGCCATTTTCAGTTCAAAAGATCCTTTTGTTTTTCCTATAGACTTTACAAATGTTACCTTTTAGGTATAATGTGAAATTTCTCTTCTCTGTTTCTTGGTTGGTGTGTTTTTTCTTTTGAATTACAGAGAGAAATTGCTATTTAATTAGTTGAGAGTGAAACTTGAATAGTAAGTTGACATCAGAGTTGCATATGTTTGGCTTGTGATGCTGTGATTCTAGAAGATTCAACATAGCCGTGGAATTTTCTAGTAGTGTGATTTTTTTATATMTTTTATTTTTATTTGCTTTGTTTCATTGTCTTAACAAACAAAAAATCATGTTTCTTTATTTTTCCAACACAGAAATAGTGGCAAACTTTGCTGTTTATTGAAATAATTATTTGTTAAAGTCTCTCAAAACATTTTGTTATGAGGTCGTATAACGTTAAGCTACATGTGTTTATGCTGTTATGTTGCCTTGCGGTAACTGCATGCTGAATGTGTGCCTTCACGGCCCTATTTTTAGTTTAGAACTTTAGTTGGACTTATATCATCAAATAATTTAACACAATCTTTTCAGATATCAAGATGAATATGGACTTAAATTGGCAGCACTGAGGTCCTGACAGGTAGTGAGGAGAAACTGAGTAGTACTGCTCAAAGGAGAAAGCCTGAACTTGGCCTGTCTGTGGATTTTTTTTCAAGACTGTTGTATGTGTGCTTGTGATCACTGATGAGGAGAGAGAATAAACCTTTGATTTTTACCTTGCTTATGTATGAAACGTGTTGCCTGAAATTTCTCTAAATGATGTTAGACATTTAGAAAGTTTTGTCAGGAGATTGGAATCACCAGAGAAGAGACTTATTTTTGGCATGTTTTTCATACTTTTCAGTTTCAGATGCTAGAAGAGCTTACAAGCTCTTTCCTGGTCATTGAAACTGGCTTGAAAAAGTTAACAAAAAAATACATTCTCACAGCAATTATTTCTTAATAAGGAAGCTCTTTGTATGCCTTTAAGAATGTTTCAGTGATTTATCTGCAGTTTATTGCTTGTTTTTTAATCAGCTGAAACCTCAACAGATATCTCTTGTTTATGATCTTAGAATATTTGTTTGTGGTGAAGTGACATGTTTTCAGTCTATTCAGCTGCAATGCCACTTGGAAGGTAACAATCAATCTATAGTGGAGAGGAGCACAAAAGAAAATATTAGTCATTGGCTTTACCAGATAAAGAACAGATATACAGATATGACAATCTTACAAACAGTTCCTGTGGTTTTGGTCAGTTCATATTTTAAGTATCTTCCAACTATTCCAACTATCTATTCCAACTATTAATGCACTGATCTAACTTAAGAATGTACGGGAGAAAAACAGTATAGCTAGAAGACTGCTTATCTAAGAAGTGATTTTATGGGGTGTATTTTCTAGCTGTAGATCAAAGCAAAGCAAAAACTTTTTGTTTATCTGGGGTGAAAAGTGAGTGCCTCAAAACAGGCAGTTGAGTTGCTGGGAGCTGACCAGGTGCTTGCGATGGATGTATCTACCTTGACAATTTAGCGCACAGGAAGTGGTCTTTTCAGTGTGAATTTGCCTTTTGTTTATACTTGAGTCTTGTGGTATGTACAAAAGTATACCACTGAAGCGCTCAAACCGAGCTGCACATCAGAGTACCCTATGAAGTGCATTATTTGCAATGTGGGTGTAGGATCTTCCAGCAGGTAGCTGTCAGGGTGTGTGCAGTGTATACATAAGCGTGGATTATGTTGCTGGTAAAAAGACAGTGTGGGCATGCAGTCTTGGAGCTGGAATGAATCACGGTAACCTGAACCTTGATCTTTCCCTCCTTGTGCCACTCCATGAATGCAGAGATAGCTGGTGAGTCAGAGTGAAGCAAGATGTGGTAGTCTGCCATAGTACTGTGCAGCAGATCATATAGACCTACACAGCCTACACTTAGATAGCCTACTTGGGTACCGATATATCATAGAGCTGTGGTAGCATGAGCAAATCCCTGAGTTCCTGGACGGCCATTGCATGCAATGCTGAATTCTGTAGCTATATTTTTATTAATAGAAAAGTTTATTCTRGTCTGTGTGTGTAAGCTAGGGTGTTAATATTGTAGACAGAGGCAAGTGTATTGTGTTGGAGACAAAGATACATGCCTAACTTGGGTGCTCAGAGTGTACYGGCTATATTTATTAATGCATGTAAACAAAAGTCTGAAGTCTATCTTAAAATCTTTTCATGAAATTTTATTAGCCTTAGTGTGACTGCATGAAGAGTAGTTCAGAATAGTTGCTGGACCAGAGTGAGTGCCAGTTTGATTGGCTAAAGATAGATACTGACTTTAGTGGAAGCAGTTTCCCTAATGGATACATCAGTGCAAATTTGTTTTTCTCAGTGCTGATGGTAGAGTAAAATTATGGGATGTGAGGAGAGCATCTGGATGTCTGACTACACTTGATCAGCACAATGGAGAGAAGTCCAAAGCATCTTCTGAAGCAGGTATTACAGAATATAATYGGTGGTAAACATATATGGTTAGGATCATCCTTTTTCATAAATCAATTGAATATTAGGAAAGGCAGGGACACTAGTAGTAATTCAGTTATGTCCTGCATAACACAAGTCATTGAATTTTATTTAATTACTTCTGTAATGGACCCAGTAATTGTGGTTGGGTGTCCTGTTTAGAAAGATCTCCTTGACAACAATGTTGTGTTTGTTTTGAATGTTTATTCCCCCTAAAATTGGGAATTGTGACATCCATTTTTTATGGGGAAGAATTCATTCCTGTTGTAGCTTAGGTTTCTTATAATGAAAAATCATTATATTACGTTAGCTGTCATAATATTTAATTATGTTCTTCTAAAACAAAAAATGAACAAAACACACATTCTCTTTTCCCATACAAACTAGTCTTCCTTCCAAGGCAAGTCCCTAGGATATTTTGTCTTAGATAATGATTCTGTAAAAATAATTATCATCCTTTTATACTGAATAAGGTATAAAATAGAGTTTGAATTTTATGATAATATTTAATTTTGCAGGAAGCTAAATTGCACACGTTTCAGTATGAAATGTGTTTGTCTCATTTCAGTCAAACATAGTTATTAGCTACAACATTAATATTTGATATAACTTCAAGTCACATTTCTGTGCCTAAAAAGCAACTGAATTAAAGGAAAGACTGTACTTTAAGATATAGTTCATGAATTTGAATTCATTCTGAACCAGAGGTCTATAATTTTGGCAGACCAAAAAAGTGCTTGAACAGTAGCTGTTCTCAGGTACAAATGCATACTATTTAGAAATAAATTATATATATATGTACCTCTGAGTTTGCTGAAATCATTAGTGTAGCTTTAGGACCCTTTCTCCATCCTCTTAACTATACAGGTTGTCTGTTTCTTTTTTTGTTCTTTTTTTCTTTTTTAATTGTAATGCTTAAACTAGAAAATTCTGACTTGAGATAGATCTGTAAAATGGCTTATATAGAGATATAAAGTATTATATAAAATAAAGTAATATATAAAAATGTATTTTAATAATTAGAAATAAAGTAGAAATTGCTCGTATATCTTGATTCCAGATGAAGGACTTTGCAGAGGGTGTATCATAGCTATTAAAGCTACAAGTGGCTTCAACTTGTTATGTGCAATTTAAATTGTACATAGATTTGTGCATACAGAAATGTCTGTAAAATCAAGCTGATTTTCAAAAATGTACAGTCAGAAGATATGAAATAGCAGTGTATATGTTTTAATAACCACTCTACTATGTAAACTGTAGTGTGGCACTATAGCTATTTGCTACTGAATATTTTTAGTTTCATTGAAATATAAGAAACTACTGAGATGAAAGCTAAGACTTTTGTGAAACAAAAATGATTATATTTTTTAATCTAATTTTGTTTATAAAAGGTGTACAGTGGACTTCTATAACTCCTGAAATAATTAGCGTAAYTGTATTATCTACTGTATAGTGTAATTTTGTATGTTTGTTTGAACGATACATTGTCTTTTTCAAACACAACTACCTTTTTAAGTTCATTTTTCTGTCTCTGACAGGATCAATTTGATTTGTTGATAATTTAGTGGCAAACAAGTGAAGTAGGAGATTGAATATATTGAAATATATCTGAACGAAAAGAAGGGCAGCTAACAAATTTGTTTAGAAAATCATTGCAAAATAGATAAAGCTTCTTTACCTGAAAGATATGTCTAAACTGTGTATTACAGTATATTGTGGAGATACCTCATCTTCTTCTCAATGAGTTAACTTGTGGGCACCATACCRTTTAGTCATGGTAGCACCAAGTCCTGTGCTGGCTACTTTATCTTACTTAACATGCAGAATTGCAGGATGAACTCGATTGAATTCCTTTGTATTATGCAATAAGCAATATGTGCAAAGCCAGCTGTATAAGCTAGTTACTCATGGTTGTATATTTTTAAATAAAGTGATCCATGGAGACAGTCATGCTTTCATAAGCCGTAAGTTAAATTATTTAATTGTACATTTTAAAAATGTTATATGGAATAGTAATTCCGTAGAAATCTGAACCATCTCTTTTTTTCTGGCAGCAAACACTGCTCATAATGGGAGAGTTAATGGTTTGTGCTATACAAATGATGGACTTCATCTGTTGACTGTTGGTACAGATGATCGGATGAGACTCTGGAACAGCTCCACTGGAGAAAACACGCTAGTAAGTTTTCAAAGATTTTTGGTTATGTTTTTTTCCTTTTTTTTTGCACTTTTTTTTTCAAAGATTGCTAATAGTTTGTGCAATTATAGTTACACCTTTTGATATTCATTCATTGTCATAATGGGTATTGCTGCTTTATCTCAGTTCATTAAGGGTTATTCAGGCTTTTTTTTTTGTTGTTCTGGATTTTTTTTCCTTGTTTTTGCTTATTTTTTWAAAAAATAGAACCTACGGGGCCGGTGCTCATACCTGAGTGTTTCACTAGTTGACTGCCAGGTTTCCTTGCTTTTTTTTGTTTTGTTTTGTTTTATTTTAAAATGTTTTTGTGGAATTTCTCTCATGGATGTGTACAGCAGTGTCAGAATACCCATCCCCCTACATTTGCATTGTAACCCAACAGGGAAAAAAACTCTACTTCTGCTCCAATCCTTTCTATGATGAGATTTTTTACTGAAGGTTCATGTTTTAATTTTCCTTTTGATAAAGAAAATTGTTTTCTGCATTTATTTTCAAAAAAGGGCACAGTTTAGCCGCATCAGTTTCCATGAGATTTTAGCTAATTAGGGTGACATGGTTTCTCTCTGCTATCAAGAAGAGGAAAAAAAAATCTCTGATTTAACAATCTTTTATTTCCTACTGCTTAGTTTCAGAACACAGTGAAAAGTATTCCCTATAGACACTTAAATGAAAGGACTTTTCTATCCCCGTGCTATTCATATTTGTCAGCTCCTTCTCAGCACTTCATAAACAGACATCTTTCTGTCTCCAAATCACTATCACCAAAGTAGATAATACAGTTTGTTCACTCTCCTACCACCAACGGGATCAATGCCTTTTGTTTTTCTGTGCCTGTTAGTTCACTGATTTGTTTCATAGGCTGTTTTACCATTTACTAATTTGAGATTGAATAGCTTGATCCTGTCTTGCTATTTTAAGTTTAAAATTGTTTTATCCAGGTTCTGTAGTTTCATGCACTGCACAGACATACCGCTTAAAATAATTTTAAGTCATCAGCAAATAAATGTGTGTACAGGTAATACTCCCATAGTTTCTTTAATCCCCCCCTAGCTAGTCCTTATCTCCATAGTTTTCTTCCTTCTCTGTGCTAATTATACCTCCCCCTTCTCTCTAGCTGACCCCACAAACATAGAAATGAGCCTGCATGAACAACTGGGGATTATATTGAATCTGCAGTCACCTTGGGGGAAGAAAAATATACACAAAAAATAACTCTGTATCTACTTGCCTGCCTCGCTTTTGCTATCCTGAATTCCCAGTCCCCRTCTGATTTCCAACAGCTGCTTCCTCTGCCCCCAAAACCCATCATCTTCTTTACTTTTGGGGTTTTCTTCCTGGTTATAGCAGGAATCTTTTCAAAGAACTAGAGATTTTAATAGCTGCCCAAGTTTTCACAGCAGAAAGAGAACCATACAACAGCAGATATGAAGCCTCTAACTGCTTTTCTGTAAAGCATCTTTAAGTACGTGACCTCTTCCTAAGGTTTGGCTTGTTCTCTTGGAGGTGGGGAATATGCAAAAGAATTAACTGCAAGTGCCACTGATGAATACAGATAAACTCTACTAGCACTGCTAAATTTGCTCAAATCATTAATATAGCTTTGGGAACCTTTCTCTATTCCATAACTATACAGATTGTCTCTTCTTTTCTTTTTTTTTTCTTTTTCTTTTTTAATTGGAATGCTTAAGCTAGAAAATTCTGACTTTGAGACAGATCTGAAAAATAGCTGCCATCATTTGGTTGAATCTAGCTAGAAAGAATCCTTGTTTCTCCCAGCTGTTTTATAAAATGCTTTGTTTTTCAGCAGAGTGCCAGCTGAATTATGACTCCAAACTCTCCTGTCCAAAATCTTACAAAACTTCTGTGTAGACAGTTTACAAAAATATCTGTAATAGCAATCTGAATGTTTGAAAAAAACACTTAAATTCTAAAATTTAATAATGGATAATGGAGAAGTCATGTATGCTATCCTTATTCCTTTTAGCCAGTTAAACTCAGTAAAAACTGGAGAGAATCTTTTTTCCTCCTTCAGTTTTGAAGTTAGAAGAGGAAACTAACATAGGATTAAATATTAAAGGAAAATATAATCACACTGGATACACTGCAAGGCTTATGATCTGAGATAGTTTCCCACTCCTTTTAATTTTTGCGTTCTAGAGCTGTATTTATGACTCCATTGTAGTTAAGCATATAATAATTTGTTTCTTTAGCCATATCTGATTTTACTTTTCAAAAAAACTATGGTGCAGGATGTTTTTTTTTTTTTTTTCCTGTTCCCATAACCTTACATTCCTTCAGCTACAGCTGTAATTTCATTATAACAAAGCTGATCTAAACTATAGTAAACCAGAAAGTATGATCCTGTTCTTATTATCTGTCATACACTACACTGGCTTCTCATTTCACCCAGCTCTTGTCTGACCTCTTAGTGAGCCAGTTTAGGGTGCTGSCAGAATTGTGCCTCCTTGAAAATAACTGGTTAGTCTTCTGCAGTTTTAGGTCTCTGATCCARTTCCTTGTGATGTTAAGTGAGTGCCAGACCTGGTGCGAAGGAAGGAATGACACTGCAGCCTTAGTGCTGAGGCATGTGTTTGTACTGAAAGCTTTTCTGTGACTGACCATGTGTAATACATTCTGCTGGAGTTAGACCAACCGGAAGTGCTCGGAGAAGCACGCGCTACGAACGAGCTGCCAGCACGTAGCATTAGGGTGCTCGCATCCCAGTCCACTGAGTGTTCTGCAGGGTGGAAATGTGACTGCAAAATGGAAATAGGACTTGCAAGGTCATGGAAGAAGTCCAGCAACTACGAATCCATTTGCAGAAGATATCTTGTAGCTTTCCGGTAGGAGATGAGACCATCCTCTCCCTTCCTTGCCCTGACATATGTAGTTAGTGTCTTAACTCTTTCTTTGCCAGRGGACTTATCTTAGGTACAGTTTTCATTGGCTTAACCAGTAGGTCAAATGTTTCTTCTGACTGCAGTCATTCTGGAAACAAGCAACAGCAAAAAAACCCTACAAAATGTGAATAAAAAAATAAACTTTGAGGACCAAAAAGAATATGCTTGGAAATTAGTTGTATACTACAATTATCTTTGCAGTAGAATTTGAAATTCTGGCAGAGATGCTCCAAATTGCCATGTACCTACTAACACAAAGCAAGTGTAATTCTTACTAAAATGACTTACTCCAAAGCAGAGACTATTCTGCATGGCCATTCTTCAGTACCTGTGGTAACTGACAAACTTCTTCTCAAGCTGCTTAGATAAAAATGCTCCTAGTTGAATAATAGTAGATGAATGGGTGATGCTAATTAAGCATTATAACTGGAAAAATGACCTAAGTACGTGATCTAAACAACATCACAAGGGATGCTGAACAATTTTGTTTGGTTTTTACAAACTCGAAGCATGGGAAGATCTTGACCAAGATTTGTTAGCTTGTTTTGTAAGCCAAAAAGCAGCACTCAGAAGCAGCACTTCCCTTTAAAGATAGGATCCCTGTGGTGATCCTTCAATAAAACATTGGCATAAAACAAGATGTATGTCACCYATTGCTGCAGAAGAAGCAAAAAGTAGTAGAATGCAAAAATTCAATGGCGTATCTTTATTAAGCAATTTACTAAGTGTAGAAGAAAACSAAGATACAGAGGATGTCTCCACACACACGCATACAGAGTATGGAGAGGAGAAAGTCTGTGTCAGAAGTTTAGACTGCCTCAGATGATATTCAGCAACTCTTCACAATGCTCTCCTTATGTCCAGGTGTCTATTTGATAGATGTCTACCTACTTCCTTCAGATTTGAAAAATCCCATCAGATAGTGTAGAAATTAATCTGGTCGTCTGAATTTTTTTTTGAGCAGGGAACCAAAGCTGGGATCTAGTGAACTGTCTCGGTCAGTAAGAGAAATTAATATTGGAATTGGGAGTTATTGCTGTTACAGCTGACATGATCTGGAAAAGAATTTAATTGTTTGTTATCAACACAGAAATATGCCTCTTAAATCTATTTTCTTTAACAAGGCTTAACAGAGTTGTTTAAAAATGAGCACAAGTGTCCACAAAGGACACACATCACGTCCTTTCAACTTGAAAATATCAAGCTACCTGAAAACTAATCAAACTGCCTCTTTGTAAACATTTTTTTTTATGATTGAAAGAGTTCTTTTTTTCTAGACTCCTTTTTTTCAGCTTTTCTTACATAAATGCTTTTAGCTATGAAAGAACAGACTTTTACTAAGAGATCAACAGTCTTCCTTACCTAGCTTGATTGAGCCTAGTATGTGCCTCAAACTATGGACTCAGTCAATCAACATAGGATGGGTCAAGAACCTGACAAATGAAGATGTCTGTTTTAAAATATTTACCTGGTAAACGTTATAAATCTGTTAGGTTATAGTCAACAGATTTCAAATACTTAGATTTCTTAACCGTAGGCCATGAGGTTTTTATAGGGTGYTTTAAAATGAACTCAGAGAACTTTACTGAAATTGTATGTACAAGCAGTTCTCTGCTTTTCAGCAGAAATTAAGAGCAGAGATTGCAGGGCAATAGTATTTAAAAGCCAAATGTTTTTATTTATAATGCTCTTAAAGAATTTAGATAAAGTCTTAAATTAAACATACGCTTATTTTTTGTTAGCAAGAAATAACTTTGATTTTAATCATGAAATAATTTGCAAATTTTAGATGTTTGTAGTGGACTTYTTTCTCATCATGAATATACATTTTATTTGCTGAAATTTTAATACTTTGTTTTAATTAAGTTTGTTTAGAGGTAAGATATACTGTTCACATGAATACACTTCTGACCTCTTATAGAGGACCTAATTAGACTGATAAATCCAATTAAGTATTTCCTATTATGTTTGGAAATTTTCCATTTTTAAACTTCAGTGAGCTTTTAATCTGTGTAGGACTTTTCAAGAGCTTGAAACATATCAAACAATGCTAAGCTATACTTTTTATACATTTTATTTGCAAGGTTTCCCACACAACTCACAAGCCAGGCTCCTAGTTAGCCATGTAGTAATGCTCTTATCCCAGCTGTACTTACAGGGAACAGTATTGAATTTCTCAGTGGTGATGAACTCCAAGATTTAGCAGTAGGTAAAAGTTAGGCATTTTACTGTATCACTCTTGATCAGTCTATAAGAAATAATTTAGGAAGTTATTCTTTGTTTTCTTCTCCTTCATGATTCTTTCTCTTCTTAATTCCTTTGTTTTTACCTTTTATTTATGACATCCTTCTGCTTGCCCTTCAGTCTTTTTCATACTGCCTGTTGYTCTTCTACTGTTTCTTGCAAACTCAGGAGGGAGAAATGCAGAATCTTTGCCTGCATTGCTCATGCTCTTCCTCTCTTCCTACTTCCAAGAGCAAGAGAYGACTTGCTGAGAAACCCCTGAGGGCTAGTTCTGGTGTTGGCTAGACTGGTGCTGCTTTTCTTTCCCATCCAAATAGCACATATACTTCAGAAATACAGCCTTCTGCAGTATTGATCGACTCACACAAAGAGCACTTTCAAGGTATAGAAGGAAGTGGTGGGTCAACTTTTCTTCAGTCTGTGGAGTAAGCAAGTCTTATGGTAAAATGGTTGAATTGTCAGTATTTTATTTTTGGTCTGAATGCATGTAATAAGAGCTAGACTAAGATCACTGTCTCACTTTATACTTACCACTGAATTTGTTAAGATAGCAGTGTGATTAGGCCTATACTCATTAACAACTACAAGTAACATTGTTACCTCTTTGTTTTCCATAGTTTAGCTTAATGAGAAATAACTTTTCTATCTATTGTTATTTGAAAACTCATATTTTGAAATTATGTATAATCTAGCTTGTGTGTGTATTCTTGTGTGCGCTAACTATTTTAAGGAGAACACTCTAGGAAAAAATAAATGCTGTGCCTTCAAATAAAAAGGAACTCTTTAAAACCTTAGATTTAACATTTCCAGTTCCTGGAATTTTCAGAAAACATAAATTATGTATTACTTATGCACAATAGTGTGTATATATATAGTTATATCTAGTTCTTTTAGTAGTTTCAATATTTGAGAGAAAATGGCTATGTTGGACTACCTAGGAAAATATTTAAGTAGGAATTCCTGAACTAATTCTGATTTCAGGAGTAGTTTTGGTGCATCAAAGTGGATCTGACCTGAATAGTCTATGCAAATTCCATCTTTAAGTGTGGAACTGGTGCATATATAGGCATATCGTTTTTTTCTCATGTTTCTCAAAGTTTATATTAAAGACAATGAACTGTAATGAACAGAAAAATACTTCCCTTGATGACCATCTGTCTTTGGAAATGCCAAGACTTATGTTAAAATGAGAAGCATAACATGAATTTTACTGGATATTAATGAAAAAAATGAAAATGTCCTTTTACGTAAAGCTACTTCTTATAATTTTAGTTAATAGCTAACTGCTTAATCTTTCGTTTTACAGGTAAACTATGGGAAAGTCTGTAATGAAAGTAGAAAAGGACTCAAATTYACTATCTCCTGTGGCTGTAATCCAGATTTTGCTTTTGTACCATATGGTAGTACCATTGCTGTTTATACAGTTTTCTCAGGAGAACTAATAACTATGCTTAGAGGACATTATAATACTGTTGACTGCTGTGTATTTCAACCTAATTTTCAGGTAAGTGAAATATTTGGGACAACCTGGAATATTTATGCAGACTGCCAAACCATTTGCACAAAAAATGATATCTTTGCAGGGATGTGCTTTAATAGAAAAGTTTGAAGTAACAGGGAGATCAGTTGCTTTGTCAAGCCCGAAGAGTTAGGTCAAGTACTTTTGATGGCCCTTTCTATATCTCATTTCTTCCCYTATTCATTTTCTCTCACATAGGTAACTTTTGAGTATACTTAGAGTAACTTTTGTCTTATGTTGTCATTAATAAATCATATGTGTTATTAAGGCTTTCCWTCTAAGAGTGAAGAGTAATCTTCCTGCCTTTTATTGGGGCAATCAGGGGCTTCTGAAGAGGTATTTGCCTTTCTCTGACAAAGAAAGTGAAGTACATTTAGATGAAGTGCATCAGTATTCTCCGTGATTCTGAGAAACCTCTGATGTGCCTGGCTGGTGATCTTGCCTGAATGCTTGTAGCTGTACTAAACACTGCGTCTGCAAACAGTTTGGAAGAAGTTTTTGAGAACATGATCAGCTTCTTAAATTAAACYAGGCACATTCCACCTCAGAAATACCATGGCATTTCAGGGACTCATGACTAYGGCAACCCCTTTTTTCTTCCTGCCTATGGTACATTTTTTTCTCTTGTACTAAAAGTCTTAAAGATAACAAAGCCTAATTTGTTGTGAGATATTTTACAACAGATTGTTTTTATGATTTGTGGTGGTGTGGCAAGGGGAAGGGTGGATATTCCTAAGGGYTTTTTTTTGGTTTTGTTTTGTTTGTTTGAAGTTTTTTACATAGTTACCTTCAGTTGTTCAGGACTGTATTTAATATTTCAGCTCCTTCTTTCTACTCTTTTGTTTCTGAAATAACAGGCAGAAGCATTTGAGACAGAAAGGTCCAGAGAGTATCTTTTTTGACTTTCCATGCAACACATCACAGAATTTAATTTATTGTTCTCACGCTGAATACAGTAACTTTGACTAAAGGAATGTTTCCCTGCCAGTGAGATGGACTTCACTGAGCGATTTGAACATATTACAGATGGGGCAGCAGAGCCCAAACTAACAAACATCACTAGACCAGAAAAGTGTTTCTAGGATGAATAGGCAGGGAGATACTGGATCCACTGAGAGGTGGAATATTGCCTCTCCTACCTTCCAGCTCCCTAAATGGAACGCAATTATGAAAAAGTTGAGGATCACTGGATTAAAGTATATATCTTCTTCTCTTGATTAAACATTCCAAAGTATGGAACATCTGCTTCTTCTGTTGGTGTTGCAAACAAAATCCTTATTATTGATAGGTTCAGATTATAACTAAGACAGATCTTTCCTGAATTTTAGTTTCTATTCATTAATTCTTCTTGGACTGTTCTTGGCTAGATTAAAAAGCTTTGTCTTTTTAAGAATGGTCTCAAAATGAAGATGCTAGTGTATTTGCGTAAAGTCATCTTTGGTATTCTTTTTGATAAGTTGAAAAGACAAGATTTCTTAAATATGACTGTAAAGCATGTTTTTTAGCCCTGGAAATGTGTGTCTCTTTGTCTTCTCTCTACCTTGTCTTTTGGAATACTTGGAAAAGTAAATGACATTGCAGTGTCAGCAACAGTATTATACAACATGCCAGATCTCCCTGTTCTTGTTTATCACTTGTCTGTGTGTGTGTACACATGATTTGTGAGCACGCACACAAGGACTGCATCATTCAGTATAGTCATAGGCTTACTGGCAACTTAATTTATCCACTGTGATTCCTGAGTATCTTTCAGAGTCACCCTTACTACAGTTTGGCTTTGCATTCTCTCTGTGGCTTGCTTCCCTTTTTCTTTAAACATCCTTGCTTTTGTTGGTATAAAATTGTTACTCATTGGTGGGATTAGGTTACTATATTTTAAGTATGTCTACATCAAAGGTATTGCCTAGTGTTAACCTTGTCACTTTATGTTCACATGTATACTTCCAGACAGCGGGTTCTCTCTTGAGAGGATTAAAYGCGTTCATCAGTCTTCATATAGTTCTATATATAAATCTAAAAATGATGATATCCCAGTTAAAAGTCCTTTTTTGAGAATGCAGACAATTGTAAAATCTGTGTCCATTTTATTTTACACTTAAAAATGGTGCTAAATCAATATGGTACAAATTTATTTACAGCTATGCAAGTATATTTTAAGTTAAACTTGTTATAAATGTGATCATTTTGCTTGACAGAGCCTGCTTTGCTGTAAAATGTGTTAACTGATGCTGTTTATTTTCCTAATACCTTAATTTTCTCAGATAACTGTTCTAAGATGCTCATGCAAGTTTTTCATGTGCTGGTGAAGTGAATAGCTGCATAGATGTAGGCTTTCTAACACCTCTGTAACTTATTAGCACATTATCTTCGTATGAAACAAGATCTACATCTGACTGTTTTATATAGTTTCTACCATTTCTGTTTGGCAGCAGGTCTCACTCATTTTTAGGTTTTTCTTTATATTAATACTCTCATAAACTTTTTTGCTGTCTTTAACCGTGCTGAATGATTTTGCTGCCCCACCCTCAAATCTGTTCTTTAAGGGTTTTTTTGTTTATTTTTCTGTCCAAAACTTCTGATTAATATTTATTGCTCCCAGTTCCTCCCTTTCCTTCTATTTATAGCCATATTTTATGCTTTGTCTTTGTTTCATCTTATGGCTGGAAGAGGCTTTGAAAAACTCGTGTACTAATTTGTATTTGAGTTGTGAAGTGTCATCTTTTTGTTCAGAACCGTATAATCAGCTATGATCCCTGTTACCTAAGCAACTAGCCATTTGCAAGCCGGTGATATTAGTCTTTTTCTATTCTTATTAGGTCCCAATTAATTAGCGTTCTTAGGTGGATTGTCTTTTGTGATTGAGTTACTGCATGTAGCTATCTCTACAGGGTAGTGTGAGATTTAGTTAATGTATTTTGAGATCCTGGGAATAAAACCATAAAATCCACTATATCATTTTTGCCCTAAATTTTTCTTACATAACTCTCTCCATGAAGTTACTGAGATGTTAAGCTGCTTGAGTAATAAGAACTGAAGAATATTGCCCATTAATACCAGAAGTTAATTTATTAAGAGGTAGAGAATTTCAAGGGTGTTGTGGAAAAAGAAATCCTCCCTATGAAATCTTTCAGATGTTTACTGTTGGATCCAATATGCTAGGTACCAATGTACTTAAAATAACTTAAACAAGAGCTGTTTCCCTTTCAGAAACAGAAGTAAGTAAATAATTAATCAATAATGAAGTAAAAAATAYTAGTAATGCATCAGGAACAGTGTGTGTGGGGGGGGTAAGTATAGGTCCTTTTATGTTCCAGGAGTACCAATGACAACCACAAAATTATTTGACAAACCTACTCCTCTGTAACAATCAAATGGTAGGCTAACAAATAATAAAAACTAGAAGTTAAATTCAGCTTTACTTGAAATCTTTCTGCAAAATTTTAAAATGTAGCATTGAAATATAATGCTATACTGTACCATAAGTATGCATGGAGCTTTACACGTTGACTCTTCTTTTGACTGACATAAGGTCTAAGTCACTGTTTCAGATTATACTAATTATAAATATTAGTCAACGCGGTCCATACTAACTGAAGATCTTGCAATCCCAGGACCAGAAAGAGAGAGAAATAGTAATAAAGATTAACTCGAATATACTGATTTCGCAATTACACTGCTCAGAAGGAGGGATTTGGGAGGGGAGATATTACTTGTTTTTAAAGTTCCAGTGATACTGTGCATCTTGCAAAAGACAAGTTGCATGAATAGAGTACTAACAGGATGAAGTGATATCTGACCTATACCTTGATATAACTTTGACCTGTTTTATTCTTTTAAGCAAATTAAGTAGGATGTTTATGTCAAAGTTTTAAACCTCAATCTTGTTTTATGCATGAATAACTTTGTTCCTGGGAGTAGATTCACAGGAATCAGTATGCTTACTTGAATAAGGTTACCCACRTAAATAGGTATTTATTGGAACGAGTTAACTTAATAGGTAACGAGTAAGTTCCTGCACTAACTGTCAGAGTAATTCATGCTTTTCTAGAATTAAATATACAAAATACAAACTGAGACTTTCTGCAAAGACAGAACTGTAATAATTCACTGAATTATGTTGAATCAACTTATTAAAATAGTTTTGGAGATAAGCACAGGGCTGCTAGGTTAAGTGTAGGAGCCAACATCTTTTAGAAGCGTTTTTCTACTATCAGCTTGAATACAGGAAAGAATACTATGCATGTTTCACTCAGGTAATTTAAACATATGATAGTTCTCAGCTTAATTGTCAGACATTTTATATAAAAAGCAGGACTTTGACTCAAGATTGAAGGCAGATGAAAATTTCTTCATACACATTCATGTAAGTAGCAGTTTGAAAAACAGAAGCATTACTAGTGCAAAATTTAATGCAAAGGTGGCACAGTATTTCTGAACAGCAAAATTTCCTCAGTTTAGAGTGGCAGAGAACCTGTATTTCCTTTAATAAAGAACTAAGAAAATGAAGCTGTATTTGACTGTTAGCAGTTCAGTGCAGAGACTGTTTGCTTCCAAATGTTTGCAGGGTGCCTAACACAATGGGATGCCGGTCCTTAGTCATTAACATAATAAATAGGGTTATTTATATTAAAAATAATAATTTGGTCTTTCTGATCTCTGCCTTCCCAACAGGATGTAGGCTTCAAGTTGTTCCTTTGTTTGTTCTTTTCCTTGCCTAGGCATATTTAAACTATGCTTACTTAATACTCATTTGCTCCACACTTACACACTCTTGTAGCCTATATCTTATTAGATGTTTTTGCATTGATTCATGTTTTTAATTCTCATAGAAAAATCTTTTTCTTTTTGCCTTCTTCCCTTTCTATTCACCATAAATACAGTTATCTTCTAAGCTTGCTAACTTTYAAATTAGGTTACTTTTCAGGAGACTTGAGAGGGAAGAAAAAAAAGTACATTTAAGCAATGAAGCTCATTTAAATGTGAGTAGTGCTGTTTTGATGACCAGCCTGGAAGAAATATCATGATGTATTCTTTTTGTCTAATATATTTTAGGAACATACAGTTTAYCAAAATAGTATTTCAAATTAGAAATTATATATGTGTCTTTATTTCTAAATAAAAATACACTTTATTTGCCAGCATTATTTCTATTTCAGTATTCAGTAACTCTGACAGGATATTTTTTGCTTACTTTTTTAAAAGGAGCTTTATAGTGGTAGCAAAGATTGCAATATCCTTGCTTGGATACCTGCTCTTCGAGAGCCAGTTCCTGATGACGTTTCTGAAAAGGTAATTTATAGTTTATCCAGTTGCTATGTTATCCATATATGCTGTTATACTTACTAGCGAAATAATTATATATGAAGTGGATTTTCACCTCCAAAACTTGTAACAATACTGATTCACTGGAAAATCACTTATGTATTGTTTCTCTGCAATCTCCTTGTTATTTTTTTGAGGTTCGGGGTGGGGTGGGTTCGTTTTTTTTGTTTTTTTTTTTTTTTTGGTTGCTTGGTTGTGATCTAGAAAAATCTCCTACAGGCTCATAGCTTCTCATTTAACTAAAAGCAGTACTTTTTGTTTGGCTGTCAGTCTTTCAACTTCCACTTTAGCTTCCTTAAAATATATACTGTTTTATGTAGTTTATGCTAATTTGGAAGTGAAAAATGCCAAAGAAAAAATTCATTTTAATTGGTTTAGGAAAATACTCTACTAAATCATAAGATTAAGGATGCTACAAATTCATATACAAATACTTTTGATACAGAAATATAATAAATAGAATTTGAGAGAAGACATGCAGGCATTGCAGAGCATATCATAAGTAACCCTATTTTCAATGAGAGAACATGTTTTCCCTCTTACCATTAAAGCTGGGCAATAAAAGTTTAAATGAACAGTATAAGAGAAAAAAAAAATTGATTTTAGGGGACTAAAGCCATTCACAAAATAAGAGTCCGGCAACTTGTCCTGCTGTTAAAAATCAGGAGATATTAATACTTTGCATATCAGACAAAAAAAAAAATCCAATTTTCTAAAATTTCAGAAATGTTCTATTTTGAAAAAGATAAAATTTGTAACAAAACATTTTTTGCTTTATTTTGAAACACAATTTATTTAAAACTACCTTACACTTAAACAAAGAAAAAAGTAATTTCAAAATTTAGGTAACCTGAAATCAGAATGTATTCAAATGATCTGAAATGAATGTTTTGGTTCTGTTAAACTGAGAATTTTGAGAACTTTTTTTTCATTATAAGCAAATCATTTTTCTAGTTGAGGGTGGGGAAAGCCATAATTTACCCAGCTCTGATTATAATTGCCCCTTTAAGTTTGACATTATGGTGCTTGAGTCATATATGCCATTGTTTTGAAATCTGTTAAGCTACTGCTGCTGTTTACAAACGTTGAAAGCTGGCACTGCCTCTGAAAGAAGCAGTTCTGCTCTCCACAGGCCACTAGTTCCTGGTCTCTCCCATGTGTGCCTGCATGGAAAGAGTCTGAACCCAGACTAGAAGTAAACAAGCCAAAAAAAAATTWAAAAAAGTTTTACTCAGGGTTAGAACAGCGATTCAGTGCACTGCTTGGCTGCACAAACCCTTGTGCTGACACGAGGGTGAGGTGGGAACTAGCTGGATGCAGATAGAGGCTGAGACTGCTTCCTGAGACAGTAGTGCTCAGTTATGCTGGAACAATGAAATTATGTTTTAAACAACACAACACAGGTTATGATATCTGTGTATGTTATTTTTACATTTACATATTTGTACAACTTCCAGTTAATGTTCCAGATATTTTTGTTGAAATTGGAATTAAATAGACTATCATGTCTTTTTACAGTTTATCCTGTCTCTAATACGCAGAATGCGTAAAGAATTGATTACAAGAGTACAGTATTTGTGAGACATATAACAATGGCATATATGACTCAAACACTGTAATGTCTGCAGATAGTAATTTAAGAAATGCCTTTAGTGTTACCTTTRCTTGCTTTTAATGTTTTTAATGACTTAAAATGAATCCTATTAAAGCAAACCTCTGAGTAAATTCTTATTTTCTTTAGTCTCTATCTCAACAGCATTTAAATCCAGCATATGAAGATGCATGGAGCAGCAGTGACAATGAAGACTGAATTTCAATTGTGTGATGATATAAAATTGACATTCAGGCACTATATTCAACGACTTCATCTACAGAATAGGATATTATCAGGCTTATTGTGACTGGATTCCTTGTACAGTTGTATTAAAGCCAGGTCTTTCAGAAATAAGCTACTTTTTTTCCCTGTCATCATCTTCACTTTTATTRCTATATCTAAAGGACTACTTTTTCATATCTATTGACTTTCTTACACTTGCCCTTATACATTGATATACTGCTGAACAGCATATGAAAGAAAACTAAAAGCCCTTATCACTAGTTAATAGTACATTGTTTCTGGTATCACTAATACCTAGGGAGATAATCTGTTCATTTCTGAGAGACCTGATGCAGAAGATTTTGCCTTAGGGAGGACCAGCTCAGGGATACTTCCAGTTCATTTTCTGCAATGTCTACRTAGAGCAGACTGAGTCCTTTTATGAGTGTCTACGTGCTCTGGGGACCTAAATGGATTTATGTGCCTGGTTTTTTTGTGTTTTATCAGTCTTGCATAAGTTTCTCCATGGATGAGATATTCCATTCAGGAAGAGGTACATTATTTATCCAAGTATTTATATGGTATCCTCCATCAACTTATATCTGAATCTGTCCCAGAAAGTTAAAAATAGAAATTAATTTGATTAGGTTTTTGTTGCTCCTGTTAATGTGTTTTTAAGGTCAGTCCTCTATGAATCTCATACACACTTCCCTACGCAGGGTGGAGAATTCACTCACACATTCATAGAAATTTTCATTCACAGAAATAGGTTTGAGGTACAGTACAAGACAAAGTATGGATCAAGTTTCAAGTTAGAAAWATAGAATGTAGTCCTTCAAAACTCTTTGTTTTCATCTGAATTTGTAGCCCTAATATGTACTGTGGTTTGTCAGGGAGGAGTTCTGGGGGTRGTGGTGGTGGGGTGTTACTGCTCAATCTCAGTCACTATTTTGTTCGTTCCTCAGCAGCAATGTACTCGCTAGTCTGGGAGCTAAGTCAGAAGCTCACATTGAATGGAGATGCAGCACATCAGGGTAAAAAATAGAAGAGAGGAAATGGAACATTTCAAACAGTAATATGCAGTTTCTGAAAGTGAAATTTATAAATAAATGAAAGTAATTTAATCTTTGTATAGTGTATAGATATGATTGGTGTGCATTTTTTAATTAATTCTCTATGTTTTTGTATTTTAATATCTATACAAAATACTGACTGTCACTTTCTATATCAGTCTAGATCCTAGCAGTGGGGAATAAGACAGGGTGAGGAGGGGGCATATAAACGGGATGTTTTTTCATTAGGCAAATTTCATATGTAGTTTGTATGTTCGGGGGAGACCAAAAATTTAACTTGTGCTATTAAACGGAATGTTGCAGGGTAGAAGACTTGCAGAAGTTTCAGCTGAAGTTAGTTTAAGGATCAGCCTGACCCTGTCACTTTATGGTAATAGAAAAAAAGAACTTAATTTTCTATTTTTTTAAGTGATAGTTTTTATTACCAATGATTTTTTTTTCCCTGTCTAAAACTGGAAAARATGGGAAACAAATCTGAAGTAAGATTACGTGCTTTGATTTTGTCTTYAAAAAGATGTCTGTTATTAGGAAGTGCTTTTACTGCATGTTATAATTGTGCATATATTTTGTATATGCTTAAAAGCATTGCATATATTATTTCTAAAATACTGCTCAATGAATAATACCAGAGATAATTATCAAAGAATTAATGGATTATTCTTCCAATCAGTTTTCAGTGATCAGTTTCCAATCTGTAAAATGATTGCAAATGGTGGTGTTGCAGAAAATAGGTCTATRTTGGGCATTCTTAGAGTAAAAGAGGGGTTTTTTTTCTTTTATTTAAATGGACAGAAATCCATCTGGAAATGTGGAAACTTTGTACTTTTATGAGGATCATTTTCATACCATTGTATAACTTTTTGTATCATACCAGTTTTGTGTAAATTGCCCCAGGAATGCAGTATGGGATGTTGATCAGGAAGAAGTGGGCAGGGGGGTTATCTGCCCAAATAGTTATCTACTCATGTACCTGTTAATTTAGTGTCCAAATCTGTCTCAAACAGTTAAAAATAGAAATAGCCTTGGGGTTTTATTGCTCCTGTTAACAGTTAATATTTTCTGAACATGAATCTTCCCTAATTACCCCCTGGTAATGATGATGATATCATCATTATCCCTCTTGACTGTTGTCCTCCACTGGAAGGAGAGAAGTTTCTTGAGGGGRGGACATCTGTATCTCATCTGGTCAAGAATCTAAGCCTGTTTTACAATCCAGTGGCTAAAAACTTTTCATACAGTGGCAGTAGCTGATAGGTGATGTTGAGTTTCCAAGCTGTTAAACCTCTGGGTACTAGCCAGTATCTCAAACATCAGTTTCTGTGAAAATTCTGCTTTGAATAATGGCGTATACATTATGAATTTCTTCAGTATTGAATGTTCTCTGCAGATGTGGTAAATTTGTTATTTAAGTTCTCTGAATAAAGGAGGTATTTTCTTAAAATTTTCTTCTGTATTCTTATGATCACTGTACTTAATTAGTAKGTGAAGTGTTTGTATTTTCTGAATGAAAGACTAGAAAGGACAATGAAGATATATATTAATTTTCACAGAGGAAAACAAAACTCTAAGCAAAGATTGGCAGCTGCAATTACATATCTTGCTTTTGTGCATGCAAGTCAAAAGCAATAATTACCTCTCAGTCTTCACCTTCTATGACTATTCTGTTTCTATTCTTAAAGTACATGTCTTTTTATACTGTCTGAGCTCCTTCAGAGCCAGAAGTGCAGCAAGTGGAGTATTGTAGACTTAATGGCACTTCCCATCCTTGTGTCAATCTGAAAAAAGTTTTGAAAATCCAGTCATGTGTCAGATGGGGTACTGTATTCATGTTGAAACAAAGATTTACTCAAGAGGCAACTAGCTGATAACTGGATTTTAAATTCCTTTTAAAAAGTAGAAAGCTAAGAGTTTAAAAAGTTGGTTTAAACTGAACCTAACAGCACACTAATGTAATAGCAGGTACTGGGATTTAGTATTTGTAYTCCAAATTAGAATTAGAAAAAAGTCTTTCATTCTTTCAGGCCATTCCAGGAATTGGAAGACTTAGGCTTGCTTTGTCTGCCAAGGAAGTTGAGAAGATTTTCATTTCATCTTGATGTAGAAGGTACCAAAAGATAAAGAATTTATTGCCTCTTACAAGAGATCAAAGAATTTTCTTTCCCTTCTACCCTAAGGAAAGAATGGAGATGGCAGCCAGTCTGAGCCAGCCCAACTGAAAAAAAAAATCAGGAGAGCCAAAGAAATAAGAGCCTTCAGCTTGAGCGAAAGTTGAGTTCTCTAGAGACACTCAGCTATGACTCTTTGATTATTTAAGTCTAGATTATGATCCTTCAAAAAAAAAATTGGGTAGTGAGACATCCAAGCAAAAAGCTTGTTCCTCCTCCTCCTACGTAGAGACCTGGAAGAAAACATTAGCACAGGAGAACAGAAATATGGTTAACTGCCAAGTTCTGAAAAAAATCAAGATCAACACCATGTGCTTACCTCCTTTTGTCCTTTTCTCTAAAAGGACTAAAATTATAGGGATTTATTTGCCACCTTTTTCACATTGTTTGGCTTTGCATTTGGGGTGGGCTTTTTACTGCACAAATGACTTTTTCTTTAATCAAGAATGAGTTCCTCCTCTAATTGTTTAGCTTGGTGCTTGGGATTTTAAAACCTCTGTCACTTCAAGGCTTAAAAAATTCTCAGATTTGGGAACATCAACAAAATTGACTTTTTTCTGTGTTTAACCTTGTGCTATAGTCCTTATTCCACCTTGCACGTACGTGCGTGTGTGTATGCACACGTATAAATAAAAGAAATAGCACTTCGGGGGCTCTGTTAGAACAAAGTTCTCAGTCTTCAGGTCCAGGGCATACAGTTATGCTAGGCCAGTATGCAATGAAGAGCTTCTGTCACGATGAACGTATGAGCCTAGTATTAGCTTAGTACAATAAAGTTGGAGCTCTGTGGTCAAGTTATGGCACATCAGTTAAGCCCCAGGAGTTGTCCAGCTACATATATTTGGCATGTAACCCATATGAAYGAACATGTCTAAGGTATCCCACGATGAAAGAGAAGTTGAGTATTTGCCATGTGCTTAATCACTTAGGTCTGTGCTGAGATTCTGAGATGTCTAAGAGACGTTCTTGGAGGCAGTATATTGATTACAGTGGACAGCAGTTAATATAATATCCAACTAAACAAAAGTATGTAAAATATGTCAGTAAAGTCCTCTTGTAAGGTTAAGGATCAGTTGTGAAACAGACATGCCTTCTTTTCTCCTTCTYTTGTTTTTGTTTTCTTTTAGTCTATTTTAGTCTATTTTATAAAAACAATGGGAATGGAGGGTGAGAAGGGATGACTGAGTGGCCAAGAATTCAGGCAGGTGCATAACTACTCCCCACAGCTTCATTCCTTCTAATGATATCTGTGTGCTGTGTGGTCAGCTGTACCCACCAGCCCACACATTCTCCCTGGATGACTGCTAGCCATCACTATGCTGTCAACCCTCAGCCACACTCAGTCCTGTCAAATTTCACCATTCACCAAGCCCAATAAATTGGAAAAAAATGTTTGGAGCTGTTGAGAAAGAGCTTTCTCTTTACCAAAAAAAAAAAAAAGGAATAAAGTTTTTTTTTTTAATTTTCCATTCTTCACCATTTGCTTTCAAATTAATGCAGAAAGAAAATAACATTTTTAATTATGCATTTTAGTGAGTCAAGATGTTGTACTAGGAAGGAGACTTTGTCAGCCACTGAGGTCTGTGCATTTGAAAGATTACAAATCTGCCCTTTTCTTGCAGCTGTGCAAAAGGTGCATCTGTGATCCTAAATAAGTTTTACAGTAAATATCCTCATGCCACACAGGAGATTAAAATCAGCAGTTCACATCAGTCCACCCAGTTATTTTTACAGCATATGTTTATAATCTAGAGTAACATAGTTAAGCAAGAACAGGGTAATTTATTCAGCAACAAAAATTACATGCCTTTGTTTAATACAACTTAGATTAATGGGAGGGAGAGAAAAGAGAGTTTAGTAAAGTATTTTGCTATTGTCAGATGGCAGCCACATTTCAAAGATACTAAGCATGTTCCTTTTCTGTTGACTGCAAAGGATTTAACAGGATAATTGCTTTATATTAGTTACAGGTCTTATCCTCCAACAGAGTTATTCTCAGATTAAGTTCAAGCAAATTTGGAATCATACTTTTAGAAAAGTTAGATAAAAATATATTCATAATAAATGGAGAAATATATTATGCTCTTGCTGGAGATCATGGGCAAGATCCAAGCTTATATTTGGTAGCCAGCCAGTTCCATTTGTATTTAAAATTTGAAATTGATTCTTAATTTTTTGTTAGTAGTTCAGGATGGCCTCTGAAGAAACTGTAGCTTTTAATGCCCACATATCCATGTTACGTTCATCCACAAAAATATTTTTTGGTCTCTATGGAGGATCTCTAATCTGTCAGTGCCATTTTAAGAAAATTGAGTAGCCTAAAAGARATCCCTTTATTGTAACTGAAGCTACATCTATTCTGCTGGCAGCAGCGTAATACAGAAAAGTTAACTCTAGCTTGAACAAGCAACCTAGCCAAAACAACACAGGCCAAACTACTTTGCTGTGATGCTAAGCTATAGCTTAGCCTGTATATGTTAGACTCGTATTTCCATGGMTGGACTATTTATTCGTTACTGTGATAATACACTTCTTTCCTATTCTCTGTAGATATGCTATATCAACAAGGTACAAAGAATTTTTCATTTTGGGGAGCCTGTATTTCTTGTAACAAAAGTTGCACCAAACAGTAGGCGTATGGTGAGAATAGTGAGGAGTTTGCCTGTTTTGTGGCAGTTGGTAGGGAGTGTCTCGTGTTGCTCAATGGTTAATTACTGTTACTATCACCTCCTACACTGTTCTGTAATACCTAAAGAAATCAGCTGATTATAATTCTCATGCTAGCAAACACACACACAAAAAAAGTTTGAGGACTTTAAAAAATAGTAGTTTTATATGAAGCTCTTGTCTTTGTATATCATTATCTCTTTCAGGTGGATTATATGGCCCACAGAACATGTCTTTGCACCAACAGCATGCTTATGGCCCATTTCAGTTGGAGCCATGCGCGTAGTATCTGAAGGTACGACGTTGTTCTGTGGTTCTGCGCTGCTACTAGTGCAACCGGAGCTGTACCCTGAGCAGGATATCTGCCTGCGTTCTGTGGGAAATAGTCACGTTTGGCACTCATTTTAAGTGTATTGCATATTCTCAGGGTAGTTCCCAAATTACTTCCCAAGGGAAAAATTGTGTTTCTCAGGTTGCGCTGAACTTTGCCACCTGAGTATTCATTGTTTATAAAGAAATTTTCCAGTGCATTTAATCGCTTTTCAGACAACTAATGTACCCGAGGGCCTAAGCAAATGTTCAAAACACTTGCTTAATCCTGTTCTTCCACTATGGATACATAATAAGGTTTAGGTTGACTAATGAAGTATATCAAGGTAATTTAAACAATACTCAGTAATGGAACACTGTATTAAATGTGGATATGTGTGAGACATGCAGAACTCTGATGTAAGAATTACATTGCTCCTTGGCAGAACTGATTGTTTAACACCCCTGTGCTGGAATATGKGTTCCAGTACATCAACAGGTTCATGTTGTGTGCTCTAACCATGTGTAAGCTCTTCTCTCTGCTATGCTTTGTGACAGTAGAAGGCTTATGTATTTTAGTGATCTTGAGCACTGTCCCAGCAAAGTTTCTTTTCCTGAGAGAGAGACGAAAAGCTATGTGGGTCAACAGGTGGAAAGTAGTCCAATAGTCCACCAGATTGGTCAAGCACTAAGCTAACAATCTCAAGAAAAGTAGAATTTACAAGAAGGAAACAAACAAGCTATTCTAGTAAGCGGGTTTTTGAAGGGGATAGCAGAGACCAATTTGTGTCCCAAGAYGCCCAGGATTTGCATGTTCAGCAATCTGCCATGCTGCGCCGGTGCATTGCGAAGGCTCACTTCTGAGGTGCCTTGGTCTACCAAGCCCTGAGGTAAAACTTACCCTCTGTGAGGGTCAGCGTGCATGAGCTGTGAAAGGAGTGAATCGCACTCAGCTCTACTTTCCCTTTGTCTCCACTGCTTTATCCACAGTCCGTCACATTCAAGTCTTTTGTTGTTCCAGAATTTGTTTGCAAGTTTTTGTTTGCAGCACCCACAATTTGTAGCTTCTACTGCAGCTTCTCCCTCTCTCAACATCAAGCTGTTTCTCACCATTGCTGTTAATTTTCATCTCCTTTTTCTGCTTTCTGTTGCACGTAGCTGTTTCTACAGACAGGTCTCCAAGCTGGGACTCAGTCCTGTCCTCTCTCTATACTAAAGCCCTCAACCTTTTACTCATTGAATATTATTGATTAAGCTCTTCCACTTAGAATCTGCCATTTTCTTTGCTTTCAAAATATCACCCAACCTCTCCGGGCAGTTCTTCAGCCTGTCCTCCCCATTTCCATTTGGTAGATATGGCTATGCGCTTAGGTGCGTATAGTGGTTTGCCAGCTTAGATAGCATTTTCAGCAGAAGAACATGAGACAGCTTTGATCTGAAAGCCATTTGGGTATGTTAGAGCTGAATTGTACCCACACTATAGGGCAAAATAACAGGGAGTATTCATTAGCTTTTTCATAATCCTATGTTAACATACACAAGCAGTTTATGGAATAACATTAGCTGCTTTTTAACTCATTTGGACTCATTGCAATATTTTCCTATTAAGTGCATTAGTTCCAACTCTTCCCATATTTGTTTATTAAAGTCAGTAGAAAACAGTTGTCTTGAAGAACTGACATTTAAATATTGTAATTGACCTATTTTGATTATTTTCTCCAATCACCTCATCTTCTTAGAACATTACTAACTTTAACAAAAGTTACCAAATAAATGTTCAGTATCTAGTTAATCCGAAAAAGTATTTAGTTAAGTAAAAGTATAGCTAAAATATTGCAGAAATCTCTGAAAATTAGCAGTATTAACTACCATATTAAAGACTTTGAATTAAAAACTTTCAATTCAATTTTGAAACTTTGTGCAATGTAATACCAGGTTTGTTCTTTGTCTGGATTTGTAGATTCTGCTTCTCCTACCCAAATTCACATTTCTGCCTTTCTCCTCATCATTTTCTAAGTGCTGTTTCATCTTAAGCTTAGGCTAGTCCAATGTGAATTAATTAATTCCCCTTTAAAATATTCTCCACTGTGTCATCTTATGGCACCGTGTCTAATGCCACCAACTGACTCAAAGCTGTAAGGTCTTCTCTACCCAAAATACCCAATGTTCTTCCTGTATAAAATCTGGTCTAACTTTTTCTGTGCCCGTAGTTCACTAACTTTCATTTCCTCACCACCCATCTTGATTACTTCCTCTTTACTTACTTACTCCCATGTTTCCATTCTACAGCCTATTTAATGAAAGGTGTCATAAATTTAAGACACTTCCATGCTAAGAGCTTGCTTTCTTCTTTGACAGCTTTGGCTTTTATTCTCTCACTACATTACTTTCTCTTTAAGACCCTTTTTTTTTTTAACCTTGAATACCTTTCATAATTCTGACCTAGCCTACTTAAGTAATCTTTGTTCATTTCCTCTAGCAACTATCTCCACCCTTTTTACTACCTTACTCCAAGCTGGGCTACTTGGCTTTTAATATTACCTTCATATCAGATTTCAAGACCCACTTTTGTCATTACAGCTTTAGAAAATTAGTCTTTTTTTATGGATCCCTCTTAAATATTCATGAGGAGGTGTTTCTGTATAGTGTTTTCTGCTGCATCCCATGCTGTCCCTTTATCATATGTGTCCCAGGCCATGAATAACCTAGAAAATGGAGAACTGACCATAGCTCGTAGACATTATACCTTGCTTCTTCCGGGTGATCGCTATTATCTAACTACTTAAAATCACTCCTTTTCCTTTTTACTGTCCCAAGCTTTTAACTCTTCACTGTATGAGGACTCACATTTTCTTGATACTATAATGCAATTAACACTCCTTTTACGCACGTGAGACTATGCTAATAATCCTAATGAGTAAGTTTGCAAAAATACAGCACAGCTATATTAAGTATATGAATAACTTAATGTAGTAGGTAAGCCTTCATCTAACATTAGGAGCAAAACCAATTAGTATTTTATTATATCCACAGATGTATGCTAAATTATTACAGGATAATTAACCAAGAAATACAGAGCATATCTRAGGAACACTGACCACAGTGCTTTAAAAGAGATGCTCAACTTCTTAAAAAGAACAACATTATAAAAACTGCTTTCAGAAAATGACAGTTCTCCCCAGACCCTATTAAATTCTGAGCACATGCTGCACAAAGCATAGAGGAGTTACCTGACTGGACTTTGCAGAATTTGCAAGTAAGTAAGTACTCTACATTGTTCTAAACCTATCCAATGTCATCCCACCGTCCACCTATTACAGCTGACAAAATCATTATCAGTGGCAATGCCAGGGACAGTCAGTGGAAAGATCCCACTGATGTCCTTGTCATCTCTGCTTGCCCAGGCTGCCCCACAGCAGCATCCAGAATTTGTAGCTTAAAGCCCCGCCAGGCTGTTAAGGTAAAGACGGGGCGGACAGACACAGGGAAGTCCTGGCAATTGTGTGAGAGAGTTCCAAGTGGCTAAAATTAACTTTGCTTCACCTCTCCTCAAGCAGCGAGAAGAAAAGCTGTGGTGTGGGAGTAGAATGCTTCTTTAGCATAGCTTCTGCTATGGCTTGGCAGAGTCTTAAAAAAAAATCCAGGATAATGGAAGAAATTTGTATGGAAACTCACTGCTTTTTCTGCTCAGGTTATTTCTTGCCTTTCTTTCCTATCTAGTCCATCTCTTTTTAATATTTTTAGACTGTTCTTATCCAAACCACCTTCCTTTATTTTTCCTGCTTGGAAAAATAAAGTGTTTTCTTATGAACTGTAATCTAAAAGCCTTTTAACTATTAAAGATTAACCACTAAAGCATCTGTGGAAAAGCACACGTTTTTGTGACACTTGACTCTAGCCTGCTGTATTCTGAAACTCAATTACTATAAGTAACCCTTTAATAGCATGTTCACACTTAAAAGGTTAATAGGAAGACAAGCTGAGGTTCTATGTAGAAAATACAGAAATGCCATGAAAACCTCTAACTGGAAACAAGCAAGTGTAAAAGCCTGTCTTCCAGTGGCACAATTTCTTAGAGATTTTGATTTTGATGAAGCCAGTGAGCTGTTTTCTGAGAGAGGCTTAAGCGCTTTCAAAACAGAGGGGCAGAGGGTGCATGAATGCCTGTGCTCAGAGAAAATAAAGGATGAATGCAGCAAATGGGAGTTCAAACAAAAAGGGTCATTCTGGAGAGGATGATACGCACATCTGGCTGGAAAGGCAAAGCTCTAAAATAGTTGCACAGCTAGAAAATCCAGTGCTAAGGCATTGGCAGTAGTTTTCCAAACAGTATCTA
This sequence comes from Rhea americana, assembly GCF_003343005.1. Classification (NCBI taxonomy): domain Eukaryota; kingdom Metazoa; phylum Chordata; class Aves; order Rheiformes; family Rheidae; genus Rhea; species Rhea americana. Next base: position 617,341 of record NW_028186945.1, on the reverse strand, counting down.
TTATTATGTTGAATTTGTGGGCCAAACATTCTGATCTAAGTGTTCAAAACTTTACAGTCTTAATTGGATTTTCCTATGTATTAACAGAGATTTGGACCTTTCCTTTACGCAAAGTGATCAAAAGCAGTTTCCTACATCAAGAAGTTGTTTCCTTCACAGCACTTTTTGCTTAGTCCCTCTTTAGCAATATTGTTTCTACTTCACCATAAAATCACAGTGATTTCACCATTTAGACACAATTAGCTCAGCTTTTTAAAGAATTTAAACTTTTTAAAGTACTAGGTAGAGCTAGGCTTTGAGATTTCTTTCCTTTTAGGAATCCCAGTGACATTTCAAATGGGTTGCCTTAAAAGAAAAATGATTAGTTCTGTTATAAATTCATTTGTGTTTTGGAAGCACCTACATCCTCTGGCAGAGTCAAAGACCAAACACCCTGGGACAAGATCCAACCACACTGACAACCAGAAAGTGGGAAAAATGGAATGATATTGGCTTTTCTTAAAGATTTATTTTCAGTTCTTTTAATTATTATTATTACATTAACTGGCAGTATGTCAGATGATCTCTTTAGTATTTGCTGCCTTTTGCAAGATCACAGACTGGAAGGATGAGGGCACATGCCCTGACAAAGAGCACTAATTCCTGTATGGCTTCAGATATGAAAATACCACCACCAAAAGAAACGATGCTGCCTGAGGGTATTTCTTTTTGCTACTGTTCAAAATGTGACAAAGAGAAAAACTACCTTTAGAATGATAAGAGAGAACATTAAGCACAGTAATTTAGTTTTTTCCTCATGTCACAATGACATTATCTCTGCAGGAACAGATTTCCGCTACATTCATATGCATGAGCTTATGTAGCCTTTGAGAATTTTTATGCGTGTATAACTCATTATAAACAGTAATGACTGAGATCAAGCTGAGAGCAGCCTGTAAGACATGAGCCAGAAATGTTTCGAAAAACCTTGATACAAATGCAAAATTTCCATTCTGACCTCCAACTGCATCTCTCAGTAGGCAAAGTCAGCCCAGTAAAATGAGAGTTTTCCTTGACCACGGTAAACCTCTGGATAAGACAACGGTTGTCAGCAAAGAGGGAGAGGGAGGAGCAAGCTTCAGACATTCAGAAATACTTGATAAGCCATGTTATAGAGAAAGAAAAATACCAGCAGCCTTATTTAATAGTTCTGTATTATTCAGCGTTAAAAATTTGAAGAGAAACTACTGGCTTCCGAGATTACAGAATTTACCCTAAGCTCCCTCTAAAAATCATCCCCATTTTGTGGATGTTTGTGTCATATGCACAGAGAAAATAGTACCTCAATTGCACAACTGGGCTAAGAAGGTATGTCTTAGAAATGCCACTGAAAATTTAAACCTCCCAAATTTCTCTAGCTGAGGAATATCAAGCAATATATTATTCCATGGTAATGTGCTGTAGGCTAGTGCAGAAATAACAATTCATTGGACAATAACAATCAGTAAAGTATAAGCTTCTTTTTGAAATGCTGGGATTTTTTAATAAGATTGAACATTCTGTGAAGATCTGTAATAATCTCAGCTAATCTCTGCTCTAGCTGTTCTCATAATGCATTATTTTGCTTGTGGCTGCCCTAGAGTGAGTGTTAAGGCATGTCAAAATGGGAGGAGATGTAAAGACAAGTCTACTTAAAAGGTTTTTTTCCAGCTCCCACCTACAGATGAGTCAGATAATGCTCTGCCATCTGATATGAAGCCACATTCCCACTTTCACCTGTTAATCTTGACCTATTAAAATTCTCAACCCCAACAGTAAAGAAGCTGCAGGAGAGGAATAATGGCAACACTTACTATGAAGAATACTTCAAGACATAAAGCTGTTGCAAGCAAATGCTAATTTCTCAACTAGAATGGGAAGTCAGGGATCTTTTGGGGAAGAAACCGTTGGTTCGCTGAGTTCAGACCAAAACTTTCACAAGTTTATCTGATGTTTTTTTCTTCTACCTTCCTCCCATTCTGGAAAAACAAAACTTTTAGGTTTCATTGCAGATTCTCGAAGACAGTTATGTCACCATTCATATCTTTTTTTACCCCTTGTTCCCTTGAGCAAGGGGTAGTAACATAAGGAATTCTGAGCACTTTAGAACAAATCAGACTATTTTGCTCACCTCTGTAAGTAACTCAGACGTGTATCAGTAGTGGTGCCTGTTAGTAGTTGCATCTACTTGACACATCTCAGGAAAAAAAAAACTGCCCTAGAGATCAATGTCATTGTGTGAACAAAATCCATCTGTGTTGGCCTGTTTATTCTGAATCATTCCTTTGTCTGTTAGGGGCTGCACAGGTTTTTTTCCCTGAGGCGCTAATAAAGCCAAGCTGGTGGAATCCCCAAAAGGAGGCAATGGTGAAGTCAGGAACAGCCCAAGGAACTGTCATTTATCTCCTGGGGTCAGCTCCTTTCCTCTCTCCTCCACTCATGCCGTGGTGATAAGTAAGTACAGCTCAGCTTTGTTAGGCTGCACAGTTCAAAGAGTATTTACTCACCTCTCAAGTAAGCTTTAGTTACTTGTTCTGAGTTTGGTGTTGCTGTGGTTATACTGCTAGAGACATTTGAGTTAGCAAGAATTGTACAAGCTATTGGGACAGCAGTGTAAGTATGTGTCCTTCCTTAGAGGAAGAGCTTTAAGTTAGAATGGGAAGGTATGTGTTGTTTTGYTGGTGTATGATCCTGCTTTGTGTTTAGTGTGAAAATCTCACATTTGATKATAAAGGCTCACAGAAAAGAGGAATGCAATAGGTAATGCTTTGAATGAAGATTTTAGTATAATCTAAGATGGTCTACCTTCTTCCTGAAAAGGAATTGATGATGAGTCTCCTCATACTCTACATTGACAGAGGAAAAGATGGTGATGTGTATGCATGTCTGTATTAGCTGGTTGGGAGTGTGTAGAAAAGATTAGACTTCTTGGCTAGAGAATGCTAGGGCTAGCACTCACATAAGCAAATKAGAACTATTAAGCACAACAACACACTAGCACAGCTTAGCTCTTTGTGTATACTAATTCTTTTTTTCACCTTGCTTTGTTGCAGTGTTAAAACTCAGAGTACGGGGTTTATGCAACGAGGGAAGATGTAAAAAAGGAGTATATTTTTTCTGTCTGTTCCTATGGAATGAACTTGTTGGCTGAGAGGAAGGTGAGCACCAATGGCATACCTGAGTGGAAAAGGGGTTTTGGGGCAGTTTGGGTGACAAAACTGTAATGGGGCAGCTGTGTCATGTCCCCCTCCCAGCAGAACGCCTAGAAGACCAGCCAGGTGTGACAGAGCTTTTAAGTGCCCTGGCATTTGCACTAGGCAGATGAAGAAATGTGCAGAGAGGCTCAGTGCACTGACTGCTGTACTTGCAGGAAAAGAATGCAATTTGCTGCAACTTTAGGAGTACATGTTCAAGTTATGAAATAGCAGAACTAATTCTTTGTTTAACTCCTCTTACTATTCTTTCCTCTGCTTATGCAATATGAAGGCCTATTAACTTCATATGATTTTCAGCCATTCTTCTGGATCAATATATACAATGACTAACTCTTACACACTTCTGCTAATAATTATTACAACATTTATGGAAGTCAGCTGAACCAATGAACTTTCTCCCAATTTTCACCAAAGCAACCAAGAGAGGGATCCACTGTACAGAGAACGCTGCCAATAACTAAGGCTTGTTCAGCAGCTTCATTCCCTAGGCATTCTTTCTTTGGGGTGCAGCATATAGCCAGCATTTAGGGGTCTGGATGATCTGGGTTCTCTTTAGAAAAAGAATCTTGAGATAGCTGAGTATATTCTCTGGTGGGAGCCTGTTTTCTTATAAACAATGGTTCCCCAAAATAACAAGGGGGGAAAAAACCTCAAGTTAACAGTCTTCTTGCTCAAAATCCAAGTTTGATTTCCATAAGGGTAGTATCTCCATGAGAAACTGTTTCTTGGCTTACACCAGAAGTTTTCTTTGTATGTGCTTCCCTTAYTTGCTGTCTCTCCTGTACAATTGTAACTGATTGTTCCTAGGGAATGGAAGATTGGAAGCAGTCCTAGGAAAAATATCTTTAAGGTGCTGCATCATCTTACCATGCAGCTGGCTAATTTAACTGCTTTTGTAGCTGTCTATCTAACTCCATAGAGAACCATAAATATTCTTTCTACCAAGTGTGACAGAAAGTGCTCTCTCACTCTAGATTAAACCAAGTCTGTGACTCTCTAAAGATTTTCTGATGGCTGCTATCAATATCTTCCAGCATCTTATCTTAACATGTGCTCTAAGTGAGAGGGGCTCTTATAACTCTAATAACTTGTAGATAACTTCTAATAAGATCAGCACAGTGCATTCTTTCATAATGGAAAATGTCCACATTTCTACAYGTAGGCGCTTGATAATGGAATGTCCTTTACGCCTTTAGCAAATGTTTTTAGAAAACCAAAAATGTATTTTTTTTTTAATTTCAAAAGCCTAACTTAAAATATGTGACCTGTGGTATTACTGTGGGTATGAGACATCTCAGAAGAAATGTTGTTAGCTATAGAGTGAAACATATAGACTTCTATCTTTTGACTCCAATCATGAGTTCAAAGATAGATCCACATGTATAGTAGATTACTAACTAATGGCTTCAGATACAACTATTACATAAAGAATAACTGGCTGCTAATAAGGTTTTGGAATTACTTTTCCAGGAATCTTTGACTTGCAAGTCTTACACTGACAACTAAGAGGCCAAAAAAAAAGGGGGGGGGGAGAGAAAGCTATGTGTGTAACCCAGCTATGATGACCTAATGTGAACTGAAAAGACTGCTCCCATACAGCAATGTCAGACATTGAAATTCCAGGCTAGTTGTCATAATATCTTATCTAAATTATCAAGTTCTTGCATTTAATCAGCTTCTTTCTTCTGAATTAATTGGAGTTCTTAATAGGAAATAGGTGTTATTTAACCAATTTCAAATATGTCTGACTGTAGCTCCTTTTGTGAGTGTCTTTGAAAGCGTGTCTGCCAGAAGGACTTTTTTCCATGCCTTACCCATCTGTGAGTWGTGAGTGGGTATCTTCAGTTTCAAAATAACTTAGAAATCTCTGGTCTATGTACCAAGYACAGGTGACCCCCAAGCAGGATTTCTCAAAGACACATAGCAACTGCACCTAGTTTCATGAGAATCACTTGAATTCATCTTTGCTCATTGCAAAATTGTGATAATTGGCAAGGAGATACTTTCTCTGGTTCCTCAAAAGTTTTATAGACCTCTACTTCTCACTGTGCTGATCAGTCACCAGGTGAGAGATCTCCTGTGTCTTGGCTGTCTGCATATGAAACTACCAGAGGGCTGTGATGAGAAGATCTCTTCTGACTCCTGAACCCATGTGCACCATTTCTGTAATGAGGTGTGACTCATCATAACAAGATGTTTGGAAACCAGTAGAGTTAGTTGGAGCTTCTGCATAGAAACTGACCATAGCAAAGGGATCTTTCCTTGATGGATAAGAATGCTCTTTTTTTCCCTTTAGGCATCCTTCTCACTGTTGTTTGGTGGACACAGGAGCCCACAGACYCCCAGAGCATGGGGCTAGCGAAGGAATGGGAAAATGACCAGAGAGCTACAGCTGTTTGCACATCTCCTTGCACGTGCTGTCTGGATGTGAGTAACTAAGTTCTCTTTTGTGTTCAGATAAAATGGAAATTGGTGGTTATTCAAGCCCACTCCTGGCAAAGTTCTTTCTCTTACCCTTGAGGGGCTGTGTAGGACACAGCATGCTACAACCACCTACATGGCTGTCCCTGCTAGTGCTAACAGCCTATGCATGTGAGGAGCTTCTCTGCCATTAAGAAATGGCTCCTGCAATATTATCTGGAATTTTACACCCAGACCCACCCATTGTCCTCCAGAACAGACCTATGCTTAGAAAAGTTCAGAAATACCTCAGCTRAACAAAGTAGGATATTAGAGCTGCAAGGAACAGGTAGAACAAGYAGTTTCTTCCACAATAAACAGTAAGTAAAATCTGAAAACAACTCCAGCTGGAAAATGAGAAGGGCCATGGAGAGCCCTTCTGTCTCCTGTCCTGCTGCCGAGCACAGCCCAGCACTGTTACAGCTACGGCTTACGTGACATCTGCAACACAGTCTGCTCCTCAAGACAAATTTGGCTGTTGTGACTACACAGAACGCTACACAGGCAAAACAGTTTTCTAAGAAGGCAATACTTGCAAAGAAGATTTGGATAATGTCTGCACTGTTCTTCGAGATCAGTATACAGATATCCGTTGCTGTTCTTTGAATGACTTCCATGCACGTTTACAACTGTTACTGTTTCATCAGAAGTTTCCAACACTGTTGATACACTCCACAGGAACACTTTTTCTGATTCTTCTGCTATTCTTYTGTGTTTCGAATACATTTCTAGAGAATATTAATCTTTAAAAGGCTCTTAAAACAGAATCTCATCAACAAAAGGACAGTCTAAAAATCCCTTAATCAGTAGAAGAGTATCATCTGAGCAATCTTCATTCTAATAAGGCATCAAAATAAGGAAAAGTATTGGCAGTATTCACAGCAAGCACAGTTCTTAACTCTGTAAAGGCATGGAGTTGAATCTTCAGTATCTGATAAAATCCGGAGCGTCTCCAGTGTCAATGTTCRTTTCCTGCCTGCCCTGCTCTTGGATCATGAATGTATGGAACTCAAAAGTTTGCTTAACTTAAAGATAATTCTCATGTGCAGCTTCCACATGCTCACCACTAAGACAGTGTAGTTGCTACTTCCTCTCACTTCCAAATTTAAATGCCTCCTACTCCCTATTACCTTGTGTTGCTCTGCTTTTGTGTGTGTGTAGGGCACAGCTGCCTCCTTGGTGCTGCCTTTCTTGCGCTRCATATAACTGCATGTTAATCATTTACCTGCCATGAGCAGGTCAACCATTATTTATCTTCTCTCAGCTCTCACAGACTTGTTCAATGATTAGAACTACCTTTGCTCCTGAAGTATTCCAAAGGGGAGGCCATATAGAATCACAGAATGGTTGAGGTTGGAAGGGACCTCTGGAGATCACCTAGTCCAACCCTCCTGCTCAAGCAGAGTCACCTACAGCACATTGCACAGGATCACATCCAGGTGGGTTTGGAATATCTGCAGAGAAGTAGCTTCCACAACCTCTCTGGGTAACCTGGGCCCGTGCCCAGTGAGGGTTCACAGTAAAGACATTTTCCCTCATGTTCAAATGGAATTTCCTCTTTATGAGGATCTAGTTTGAAGAGACAAGTAGTAGCTGTTGTTAACACTGTTGGCATCAGATGTGTTAGGGCTGTTAGCTTGTATCTGCTAATTGTTGTTATTTTTTTGCATTAATGACAGTAGCCTTACAGTTTGAAGTCTGCAGGTGACCTACTTAACTTTTATTGTTATGCGGCCTACTGTCCCATTTTTGTCTCAGCCAAGGCAGCCCTATCAAGCATGGGAAAATAGATATTACAACACATGATGAAAATTAGTTGCTTGTTGAGCCATGCAGCTGCAGCCCTCAAGACAAGTCAAGACTTATTAGTCTAAGGCACCCAAAGGCTCTGCCTGAGCAGGAATGGGCTAGCTTTTAAGGTCTCTTCGTAGTTTTTCTTGGATGACATCTTAAAAATTGATTTGAACCAAGAAATCAAAGAAGTTTCCAACTTTTGAAAATTAAGTGTGTGTGTGTGTGTGGGGGGGTTTGTTTAGTTTACTTTTGTTTTTTCTTCCCATGTGCGACACATGATGTTGCTCAATGAGTTGTTATATTTCTACATACCCCTTTCAGCCAAACCCAGTGATCTTCTTAAGATGCCCTCTTAAAAGCCACAGGATTACTTCATTCATCATAATCTTGACAGTTTCAGCACGAGCATGAAGCAAACTCAAAAGCTTGAGGTCCTCCTYCTAACCTAATCTCCAGCCTAATCAATTGCTCAGTGATGTGAATTCCTGTAGGATCCCTCCCTATATTTCTCCCTCCCTGTCCTATTACCTGTTTTTCAGCCCCTCATAGTATTTTCACTCTCATAACAAGCTTTCTATGCTGGTTCTGCATCTTGTGGTGTTAAGCTTCTTGTGGTTTCAAACTTCTCACTGCCCTCCAATTTAGAGACCCCTTCTGCACTTACACATTGACTGTGTATTAATTTCACAGCATCAGYTTGCATTGCCCCATCTTCTGATGTTATCTCCACGCCTCATAAAAGGAGTTTCCCTCTTTTCTTCACTTTTGCCTTTACACCTTCTCTCTGCTCCTTATTTCTGCCTCTTCTTTTGATTCAGGATATTGCCTCCTTGCTTGACATCTCAAAGGCTGTATTTTACAGCTTTCTATGGACTTAAATGACAAACAAAAAATGGAGCACCTCCTTACACTTTAGAAATTCACTATAACCCCTCATTGTACCCCATGCTTGTCTAAATGGGGGTCGTTTGGAGGGGATTATCCTCATCCTAGATAGTTTCAAAGAGGGGAACATGCACATATTGCAGTCTCTTCGGAGGGAGAGTGGGTCCTAAGGTATTGAGCTAATTCTGACCAGCTTTGCCTTATTTTCTAAAAGCAACATTTTTTTTTAAGTCTTCCTAGCTTTGCCGTCAGGGAAGCTCACTGCTCATTGATCCCCTAGCGTAGAGAAGTCAAGCCGAAACTCTGTAGTTCCCTGTGCTTGTAGAAAGTACTAATAAGCGATATACGGGCTCCGGGAGAGACACCTGAACGCCGACGCCGTGTGCCTTGCAACAGGGAGAAAAGAGCTCTTTTTCTTCCTCGCGTTTTTGACGCCCGCGGCAGCC
>NW_028186945.1:510644-608053 GCF_003343005.1 Rhea americana | reverse complement strand
CCGTGCCGCTCCGCTCCTCCCGAGCCCCTCCGCTGCGCCCCGCAGCCCGCCGAGCTCAGCGCCTCATCCTGACGAACGAGCAGCACCAAAGGTGAAGTACGGAGAAGGCCTCCGCCTTGCACGGGGATTTTGTCCCTAAAAAAATGCCTTCTGCCCCTTCCACGCGCCGGAGAGAAGAGTTGGGGAGAAATGGAGGCCTCCTTCTCTGCAGGGGYTACGGCTGGAGCAGCCAGGGGAGAGGTGTGGCCCCTGTGGTGAGGGCGATAGGAGAATGTAAGGCTGGAGGGATGATGTCTAGTCGGGGGTTGTCCAGCTYGCCACAGCGGGGCAGCTCTGCTGGGCCTGCTGGCTTTCCCCTCGGGTGAGAGGGGCCCCTGCGGTCGGCGTGCTTGGCAGGTACAGCCCGAAGGACCGGCAGCATCAGTGGGGCAGTGGGATGGGGACCCGAGAGTGGCTGCTGGTGCACGCAGCCAGCAAGGCTGTATCAAGCCGGGCTCGCGGACTTGTCCTTTGTGAGCGTGGACCTGGCATCAGTTGTTTGAGCTGTGATATTCCAACTGAATTTTAGGCCTTACTGCTCCTGAAATAGAGCTGAGTCTATCTTGAAAAGGTGGATGTGAGGCTGCAGACCAACTCCTACTGACTACTTTGCTTGCTTGTCAAGTTACCTAAAGCTATTATAATAAATTAGAAACCTTGCAACTCTGTACGGTGCCCTTACTGTAACTCAGTCTGTATGGTGCCCCATTCCTGTAACTCAGTCCTTCCCAGAACCGAGTGTCTGTCTGGACTGGAGATTACCGTGTGGGAGTAGTTTGAACGAGTTTTTCTGGTTGTCAGTAGCAGCTTGGTGCTGACAGCTTGGGAATTCAGCACTGCCTAATTTATTCTGCTGCTCTGCATCTGGGATGCTGGCTACGATGCAGTCTGGCTTGCTTAGAGCTGGCTGGGGTAGTGATATCTGTTGTTTATTTACACTGTGTTAGGCAGTGTGGATGTACCCTGAAAATGCTTTTCTTTGCACTGGGAACACTTCTGTTTACACATGTTTACTTGAAGTACAGAAATGTAGGATATAGAATAGAAACCAAAGTGAACATACACTTAAGTCCTCCTAGGCAGCACCTCCCTGGCAAGTGCAGGGGAATAACACAGTCTTATGGCATTTCATTGTAATATGTCAATCAATTTTCTATTAAATAGTACTTATTTACTACTATAGTGAGGCAGGTTATAGTACAGGAAGCAATATTCATGGAATGTGTTGGGAAAGGTGCCATGGCATTAGTCAAGTAATACATGCCAGATAGAACTTGACTAGTTACGAAGTTAGCTGAATAGCATGACATATCTATTAGCTAATTAGACACCAGTAAAAGAACTAATCAGGTTTATTTCTATATCCTGACATAACTTGACTGCCTGTACTGACTCTAGACTGTGGTGGTCTTAGTGCTGCTCTCATCTGGGCTTTGCTTCTCTCTGCTGCAATAAATGGGGATAACCTGTTTTTTTTTCCTTTCTTTCCCCCCCCCTCCACCTTATGTTCTTGCAAGAACTCTTGCTCTTTCTTCTGAATCTATTTCTACTCAGTACTTCTGTTTTAAAATCCATCTGCTCTGTTCCATGGGCCTGTCCCTGCTAGCTTCCTTGTGTGTAGATTTTTGAGCTGCTAGCAGATGTTGAATGAGGCAGAGGAATAAACAAACCCGTGGCCAAATGTGGGGRGTGTGTGTGTGGCTAAGGGGCATGGTAGAAAGTCACTTCTTTGCTGTATTCAGGTGCAGGAAGTGGAAGGGAGCTGGGATCMGTTCCTGAATCTTTGTTAGCTACTCGGGAAGCTGAGTAGCATTTGTGCTCTTCTGGATCTAGTTTTGCAGACTTAGGATGGGATCTCTCACTGACGCTTAGCACTCAACATTGCGTCCGGGGCAGGAACACCTGCAGCTTGATGGCGCAAGCACTCCCTGGTCTGCTGTGGCCAAAATGAGAGCATTTAGCTCATGGCAGCGGGATAAATTAATCTCACTTGCTTTGGCTTGCTACAGTAGGGATTGTTTATAAAATATGGATTGTTGAGCTACGGCAGGTGGGCAAGGATGAGCAGGTCAAGTGGTGCCATCTTTCAGCRGTATAGCTGCTTGTAAGAGTCATTTTATGGCTTAACTTTAATTTTGGTTTCAGACTAGTGGGTGTCTGAAGTTTGAAGTTACTTCCCTAATCCTGTGTAGCTGAAAAGGAAGAAATACTGTTCCTCCATTCCTCTCGCCGTTCCTTTATCTGTCAGAGCAACTTTTCACTCTTCWTCTTTTCTTACCTTAAGTCACAGCAGAACAGCACAGGGGCAGTTGCACTGAAGCACAGGGAAACTCGAGCAGGGATGGCTAAGAATGATTGTTGCCATAAAAAAGATTTAAAGCATATCACAAAAGCTTCAYGGATGTTTTAGATTTAATTTTAAGAGCTTTCTGTTCATTTGAAAAAAAAATAAATTACATTAAAAGCTGGGCAGTTACTCGCCATTGTTCTGTGGTGCTGGAGAGCAAATGTGGTGCCCGGTCTGGGGGGAGAACGGGAAAGTGAAATGGATGGACCGGTGTCCTCCCTCCAGGCTAAGCGCTGCATCTACGGGAGGCAAAGGCAGCATCASTGGTGAAGAGTAGACCTTTCACTACTTAAAAATATTGGATTATTAGAATAAGAACATACCATTAACAAAATAATTTTTCATGCCCGATTGTTCTTTTTAAATTCAGTTCCTGCACAGGGCAAGCAAATAAAAGCCAGAGCAGGTCATGCRATACAGTTTTATTTTTTGTAAACTGAACACGTGATAACAGACTACAAGACACTTTGAATAGTTACAAGTGATGTAGCAGTTCAGAATTTTTCTATTCTTCTATTACTTAGATAAAATCCAGAAAGTAGTAGAAATTATTTCAGCTGTTATTAAATCTGAAAGTTTCTACCCTGATGAGAGACACTGCAGCAATTCAGGTATCTCTTCGTTGTATCACCTGTCTTTGGTTTCAGTGTTTAMTGTTGACCTCTGACCAGGAAATGGTGAGACTTCATTTTTATATATACTAAAACCATGTTTGAAGTTGTAAAATGCTTTCTGTGTGCTCATTTATATCTTTTTTGATATTTTCCCTCGTGTATTTTCCTACTTATGTTCTGCTTGCTTGTGATGTTACAAGAAATGTGGTTTTTTTTACTTATGATGCTGACTAGAAAAGATCTATATGARGTTCATAATTATGTAATGTTAGAAGAATGCACAGTTTAGAGCATTACAGGTGTAAACCATGTCTTGGTAGTTATCTTGATAATAGAAGAGAATTGGATGAACTGAATTTCAGCAGRATTTTTTCCTTCCTTTAAATCCAGAGCCAGCACACAAAACTAACATTACTCTTACAAACTTCCACTCCTAAAGCCTGTCCAGCCCAAAATAAGCCCTGAGTTCCAGCTGTGCGGTGGCACAGATGTCATGAGGGGGACRACTTCAGGTATTAATATGTAAACTCTATGAATCATCATAATTATTTGCCAGGAGCAAAGAAATTCACGTTGCCCCTCTTAACTGTGTCAGGGCTATATTACTCATCAAAACAAAAGCAATGAACACTCCTGTCTCCACTCAGCTAATGATACCAACTTAGTCTAATTACGTTGTAGTTTCACCAGCATCTCTTTTATCTTGTGCCATGTCTGCCCTTGTGCCACTTCTGCTGTTACGCTGCTGTGACCCTTGGTGTAGGCCAGTGCTAGGCTGCGCTGAGGAGCTGGTTGGGACTAAAAACATCTGCTGTTTTCTGTGGGTTATTCCCTCCACCCTTGATCTGTTTCCCTRTTAGTTTTATTATGCAGCCAGAAAAGCAACTGCTCCAGCAAAAGTAAGGGCTGATGTGGAAGCAGGAATGAGTAATGGGTATAAGGATGGATTAAAATGACATTGGTACCATTAAAAATGCTCTTAAAATTACAAACTTAGCTTGTGAACCGTCAGATTTGGTCTCCCTGAGCAGTCAATATTCGAGAGAAGCCTCTTGTTGCAGCTTTGTGAATCTCTGCAAGTTGCCTCTGTACTTTTAATTGCATTTTAAGTTCTTTGCAGTTTGGATTATCTTTTATATTGATATGGTGCCTTGCAAATCAGGCCCCATACCTGGAGCCTCCATTCAAAGCCTTTTTCTTTTTTTAAAGGGAATACCTCAACAAAATGTGTGTGAATATGAACCTAATTCTGTGTGATGCACCACAAAACACATACAGACAAGTAGTATGCACAATGCAAAGAGTTTAGAAATTCCCCTAGGCATCTCCTGGATTGGCATTCAAGAGAATGCTAGTATTGTAAATACTGTATTCTAGGTTTGTGGGTATAACTGAGATTAAAAAAAACCCCAGCCCACTAGGAATAACTTTGCTCCTTTTATTCTTTGTCTTCTAACAAAAGAAGGGAAGAATTCATGCTGGAGTCTGAAACACAAAGATCAGTTTGTTGATTTGGAAATAATTTGCATTGTATGATCAATCCCGAAATGGCTTAAAGCAAAGCCACAATAACCTGATTCAGTGCTTCTCTGTATGCTTTTAAAGTATAGATATGTTTCACATTGGTACCATTCCCTTTCTTTCAGGAAAGTTAGTTGAACTGACAAATGTTTTTCAAAAAAAAATTTTTTTTTTGATTGGGTTTTGCCTTATCAGTTAGAAAGGAGAAACACTGGAAGCTGTTAAAAGTGGTTGAAACTAATGTTTTGTGATTTGTAGCTGGAAAGAGTGCAAAGTGACCAAGAAAGAGAAACTTCTTGTATTAGAGTTGTTGTCACTGGTGGAAGATAAGAGATTTTTTTGATGAGAAACTTTTAAACTTAAGAATTTGATATTTTTTGATAAAATGCATTTTTTTTAATTACAAGGTATTGACTGCAGCATCAAGAGTATCAGGGTTATAGCTCAGATGTGCTCATTTATTCTATTAAGTAAATATGATATTTGTTTACTATATGTTTATATGAATAGGTAAAATGGGCAGCATCATTTATTCAGAGGAGTAATAGCTAATAATGTTGTGTTCTCCCGTAAAGGTGAAAATTGCTTAAATGTAAATATATTTCAGCTGAATGCTTTAATGTATTCTGCAGTATTTACATTTTTAGCATCCATTTTAATTCCTTTTATTTGCTGAGGTATGTAGTTGGAAGTATTTGGATTAAATTAGATTCTCTAATCACTTTTATATTCAGAGTTCTCTGGCTTGTACTAAAATAAAAGGTTTGTTTTTGAGATTTTTAACTATAAAGAATGGATCTGACATGCTTAATGAAATTATTGTAATGCATTTTGGAAGTGACCTGTCCACCCTTATCTCTTGTGACTGAGATGTATAGCAGGAACTGTGTATAAAAGCCAAAAGGCTAATGTAGTAAGCTAAGCACTYAGTGTTAACTTTGAAATTAAACCTTTTACAAAACTTCTTTAGAGCAGTGTTCCATGCAACATTGTTACAGGTGTTACCTTGTATCATTTGAATGATATTATTGTCCCCAAAACATTGTTTCTGTATCATCTGTTGTTTTATATTAAGTTGTTGAAGAGGAGTCTGCTGAAGTTTTGTTTCACCTGAGGAAGTAATAAAACTGTGAGAGAAGCTTGCTGATCACTTGGTGCCTGGCTGTGGAGTTAAGGAAATYCACTCCTTTCCTGTTCTAACCACGAACGCAACTCGAACCATGGCTCGAGCCATGGACGGTTCAGAAAACAGAAGTCCAGAGAGGGAGAGCAAAAGATACAAGCTGCTAGAGCTCTCTGTGCCACCTTTCAAAAGCCTTTTAATTAGTTTCTGAAATGTTATGGGGTGAGAAATATCCCAGTTTAAATTCAGATTATCCTGAAACTGCTTCTCAAATGGAAATGATCCATTGATCAAGTAGAGGAGTTTATCTGAAAGCTTCAGGAAAAAAGATTCCTGGACATGAGGTGGAAAGCACTGGCTTCCAATTTATCTTTGTGTTCTTCCCATTGAAATGAGGTTGCTCCTATGCTTTAAAACTGAGCAGTTTGGACACTCCTTTTGACCTACCTCTAAAATTATTGAAGGGAAAAATACTTCTGGAGCTGTGGAAATTATGCAATTTGACCCCCTTGCTTTTATCTTGTAGAGGCTTTACAAAAATCCTTTTATAGTGTACTCCACACAGTATCAGTTGCCTTCATCCAAGGTGCTAGAGCRTTGGACAGTGCTTAGTTCAACCTAAAGAGACTCCTGTGCTAAGGAAGGGAGCTGCTCTTACAGATGGCAAAATTATATGACCTTGAGTCATCTATTGAGACAGTAGGAACAGTGGGAAGAGGCTTAGTCCTCTGTCCCAGTCAGCAGAAAAGCAGCAGACTTTTTGGATACCATCAGCTGGGCAAATCTGCAGCTATGTAAAATGTATGAAAAGAGGTGACTATGGGTGAAAGTGAATTCCTGAGTTTGAATATGAACAGTGGAAGAGAAACTACCAGGCCTGCATAGAAACCGCCTCGTTTTGCGTAGTGACTGGAGTATTGAACTGACATCCAAGGCTTTGGTTTTGTTCACAGATTTACTGTGCTGTTCTAGGTGATGGAAAGATTGCCTTTTCTTTCTGACCTCATCCGTGAAGCACTGAAATCTGTACGTGAGAAAGGCTATGTCAGACCTTTCTTTTGATAACTGAAATGCATATTTATATATAAGCTTAATCGTTCTTTGTACTGGAGGGTTTCCAGTTTTTCTCCTCTTTACTGCTGTTGTATGCTGAGTAGACTGTTAGACACTTGTCTGCTTCTTGTATGCTGCTGTTTTACAGGAACATTAGTCTTAGGCCGAGTACTTCACTTCTTGCCAAGCTTATGCACTGAAAGTATCAATATCTCCTGTGTTATTCTGATGTGGTGCATCTACTGCCTAATGTGCTTTGTTGATGGGATGAAATTTTCAAGCTATTTGTATTTGGCAGTCTTTCAGGATTAGAAAGAGGGAAAAGTAAGTGCATTCGATGTGGCCAGATGTACCAGGTTCATCCCAGCACACTATCTAGCTGAACTGATCTATTTTAATCTGTGGCAGTGTCTTGTGGTCCTGCGTGGCCTCCAAGTGCTTGGAAAGATGATAAAAACTGCGTTCCTCCTGTGGCCCTGGAAGATGCTGATACTGAAAATATTCAGTAGTTTTCCCACGTAGAACTGTGTCTTACAACATACCTGTGATAAACCTATACATTAATGAAGTATATTTCATTCTGTTCTTCTGTTATTATTCAATATTTAGCTAAGTCTAAAAACTTCAGGGTTACAAACCCATAGCCTGTAAAATGGCACTTTATTCACTGTTCTTGAGCTTCCTGAAAGTGTAAAATACTGAAGGCTTTTTTTTTTTCACTTTTTTTTCTTTCTTTCTTTTTTTTCTTTAATTCCTGTTAGCAAAGGAACTAAGATCTAGGTAGCTAGATTTGGAATAGAAATAAACCTTCACAGCTGCRTCATGTCACTAATATATTTTACCCATAATATCATCCTCTACTTTGCATTTTATGTTATGCAAGCCACTGCATGTTGACTGCTGGGATATTGGATGAGAAACAGAAATTGCTTTAAAGTTGAATGTGTATAACATGATCTAGTTTAAAAAGTGTTAAGATGCTCATAGACAGCTTTGCTTTCGTGGAAGCTTTTGAGGTGGAATAATTTCTAGCGGTTAGGTTGTCATCTGATGACTGTCTCATAGCATTGCTTTGCCCTTGGAGTGACCTTGTTGTCTGTGTAGGTCTTCTGCTGCTCTGAGTCATCTTGGTTGGATGGTCACTCTCTAATGTTGGCAGGCAGCTATGAATGGCCCTGTTCTGTCCTGTTCATTGAGCCCTGACTCCTGGTGCTTTCACAGGATGCCTTTCGAAGTCCAACACCTCTGTAAGCCTTTGCAGGGCAGTTGCTCATCCCACAGACAAAAGTAAGCTAAGGAAAAACATCGGCAAGACAGAGAGAGCAAATGGAGAAGAGCATTTTTCGAATTGCTCTGAATACTGAGTCAAAGCAAAGTTGTTCCTTTTCTTGTGTTCTTACCATGTGCACGACCTGTGTGAAACTGCATCGACCTGCAGTAGATACAGTCAGTTCTGAAGGGAAAGGTGCTGTGGAAAAATACCAACTGGACAAAGGCAGCATCAGAGAGAGCTTTGGTGGTGCTCAAAAGTTTACTCGAGTTTCAAACAGAATCRAATGGAAATTTATGATATACTAATTTGCCTGTGTTCATCCCTGGGCTCAAAGTAAAGGCACAATGCAKTCTTAACTGTCTTTTTATGACAGGATCATTCTGCAGGGTTGCTTCCTTCCTCTCTCTCTAAAATTCAAATGTCTCTTTGCCCTCGCTTCTCCATTCTGCACGATTCCTCACTTGAGTATAGAATACAGAGGCACTTGCTGGAAATTTTTTTGTATGGCATTTCCACCTCACCTCAATTTCAGAAACTGTATTTCACTTTTTTTCAGTAACTCCAGTGAAGTATAAACCAATTCTTTCTCTTTTTCTAAGTGGAGATCTGTTTTGGGATGCAGCAAAAAAAAATGGATCTCACAAGCTGTTAGGAGAAATTAGAACTCTATTCATGTTTCTACTGCTCCAAAAAGCCAGYGTTCTCTTACTTTGGCTGGCTGAGACCCCAGTCTTCAAATGCTGGTGTAATGTAGCTTTATGGTTTACCTGAAACTAATATTAGTCAATGTTTTGCAGTAATCCACTAGGCCTTTCATCATAGTGAAGAAACATCTCAGGCTGTTGATTTTGAATAAATAAAAAAAAAGCCCATGCCTTTATATCTCATTGAATGTGCCTCAATGATTTGGGGGAAGAAATTTATGGTTTGACTTTTTTTCTGATTTTATTTTTTTCCAGTGCTGAATACCCCACAGATGCATTGACCTTGAATATTTAGTAACAAGATATCTTTGAAAATGATTTGGGGCCTTCAGCTGCACTTCTGTCTTATCACCTATCTTATCACCTCTGGACTGGGAAGACTTAGGATGTTGCAGTGCAGTAGCTTCCTGGAAGACTTCAGAAAGCACATTCACAGCAATAGTTGATTTGCCAAGACTGAACTTGCAAGCATCAGGGTTTTATGGTTATGTGAGCACACTTTCTGGTGCAGAAGCAATGTCCTCGTGCTTCAGTTTACAAACATGCTTAGCACAATTTCCTTTAAAATGTCTAAAGTCCTGCCGTCACCTCTCGCTGTTCAGCAGTCACTGCCAGTGTTGCACATCCTAAGGTTCACCGTTGCACCATGTGGATGTGCCTGTGCAACTGGTTCCAGCTTTCTTTTAAAAGAGCCTCGATGCCATTCCTCACATTAACAGTGCTCAACAGCAAGTCTGCTATGCTGCACAGTAGCTTACAAAAAGGGGGGGAGGAGGGCTGATATGAACAGTTTTAGGTCAGCCTTACTTAAAATTCACGCCTGTGTATGTATCCAGCTAATGCAGTGTGAGCAAAATCAGAGCACATTATTTTGCYGCTCAGSTGARATATCTGCTTGGGACCCCGAGGGGCAGGTAGGTTGAACAAGTGCAGGCAATGGGAAATGACGGTAAGAGAAATCAGCCCAAGTCAGCATGGCAGTGGCGTGGGAGCAGTTCAGTCTTTGTAAATTGCTGCATTAAAGACTAAACAAAATAATATGATGCAACTCCACATAGGTGTTATCAGTGCTACTACTCACTAATGTTCTGAACCCAGCAAGACTCCAGCTGGTGCAATGAAGTGCCATAAAATGGCATAGCTTTGAATCGTGATACCTGTAGTGCTTTTTCCATTGGTATTAGACAGATTAGGAAGATGTTACCTGTGAAACAGATCTTATTTTCTTTTGTTTTAAGGAGTTTCCTCTGGAAGTTGAGGTCTCTTTCTGCTTCTGGTTTAGCTTCCAAAAGTTGAACTGAATCCCCCCAGTAGTGACTATTTAAGAATGATTTATTTAATTGGTCTGTTAAACGATGGGTAAACACAAACAGCTTTTTTTTTTTTTTTTTTTTTTTTTTTTTTTTTTTTTTTTTTTTCTTTTTTTTTTTTTTTTTTTTTTTTTTTTTTTTTTTAACCAATTCTTGGTAACAAACTGTTTCTATTGTAATTAATTTGATGCATGATATTCTCATGTGCAATTCTCCCGTTAATGGTTGATGCCGTTAATGCCCAGCTTGCAGCTGAAGAAAGGGGACTCACTCCTCTGTCTTTTCATGTTTTTGCATCACATGCTTGAATCAGGCATGTAGGTTACATGTAATAGTATTCRTAATTAGTGTCAATTCTAAGCCATTCTGCCTGGAAGTACAAAAATGATACAAACTTTGTATAACAGAGAAGAGATGGGGAGAATTTTAGACTGAGCACGAATCYTGGCTACGTTAGCTGAATCTGTTTGCTTGTGGCCTGGCCGTGGTGAGGGTATGTGAAGAAGGTGATGAGAACTGGGACAAGGGTGCTCTCACGTGCATCTCTCTGAAAGGAGAAATGGTAGAAAAGTTGAAGAGTCTTACCATTTAACATTTAAGTAACTACACTGTGTATTCAAAACAAGCAATTTTCATCACTGCATAAGAAGAAATTTGGTATCTTTCATCTTACTTTGTGGATGCCTCCACAAAGCCCATTTGTTCTTAAGTCTTCAAAAATGCTCACTTTTGCTGTCTTCCAAGATCTTTGGTCACTTTCATTCTAAGTATTTAGTCAGCAGTTCCACCACCTGCATCTTTTTAGAGCTTATATGTAAAATGTTTATAGAACATAGGAAGTATATTATTGCTAATAAGAAAAGCTAATTGATCAAATTCAGGTTAGAAAAAAAAAAGAGCATGCTATCTTTGTAGTGCAGCTTGAATACCACTCACTACCCCTCTACGTCAGTATGGAGTTTTATATTCTGCTTTGGTTACTAACAGTGTGCATGTCCTTTACAAATACCACAGACATAAATTGTTCTTACCTATCTATCTATCTATCTAAACTACCCCTGCTGTAGGGGAAAAAATCCAGAATGGGTAAAAGCTCTTCATATTGTCTTGCAGAATGAATGAGGTGCATTGGGTGTGAGTGTTAGCACCATTCTTTGTGCATATGAAAATATGAGATTGCATTACAACTGCTTAGCTCCCAGTTCTCATTTTGTGAAAGCCTCATTGAACTGGCCCAAAGCTTAGCTGATTAGGTCTGGGAGAAAAATTAAAACACTACTGAAAGCTTTTTAGTCACATAATTAACAAGGATGAAAAAAGAGGTGCTGTTAAGCCTTTGGATAAGGAGAAGATAAACCAGAGATACGGCCCAAATACTAAATGAATATTTCACCAAGGTTTTTAATAACRATAATGATATGCCATTATCTAGAGGAAAGGAGGTTGCTCTAATAAGAATAATGACATCATGGGGGAAATCAAACCTTCTTTTGACTTCTGGAAGTGGTTGTAGTGGTGCATGTCACCAGGCTCCACATGCAGGCAGGAGTAGGTGACTTCAGGAGCCACTGTCACCGAACTGGAATGAAGTCAGAGTGCCGAGCGCGAGGTGTGTGCTGGGGAGCCCACAAAGGCAGCGCCTGTTGTACGCGGGGTACCAGAGCGGCGGTCGGCGCAGCGGAGGAGACAGGTAGATTAGTTGTCTGTGGGACGACTGACATGCAASTGTGTTTGACTAGAGAGTTCCTGGATAAAGTGAGGGAGCCCTGATATCACGTTAAAATCCTGGCAGCCTTTCCCCAAACTTGTTTATGTTTTTGCCTTTCCCTGAAACACTGGAAATGCGGGAAAAGAAAATTGGGGAAGATGTGTTAATGTCCGGGGTGTTTGCTTTCCCAGCGAAACTGGGAATCCTTTCAGGGACCTGCCCAATGTGTCTTTTTTGTACCTGAGCGATACTGATAATCCTGTTCAGACATGTAAGGAAACTTCCAGCCAGGCTGTGCCTGCAGGGACTGTTTGGCCTTGATGCGCCTTTCTGTGTAATGCGGGACATTAGTCCCTAGGTTCACATTCACTTGCATCAGTGTGAYGGCAGGTAGTTTAAGATAGGAGTGACGCCAGATGCCATGCTGCCTTATTGTAGCGCAATGTAATTTCTGTGGCTTCAGTTCTAGTGTTGTGAATTGCCCTTGTGGCTTGTGATGGACAGAGCGATGACCTGGTGAGGTACAGTGTGCACACTTCTGTCCAAAGCTATAGCCCCTGGTTTTCTGTGATTGTGCAGGACTAGACTTGATGATCCCTGCGCTCTTCCTATGTGGTTTCATCATCAGCTTGAGCTCATTTGTGGCTGAGCTGCTGCTCCCCCTTTGCTCCCTCCTGCACATTCCAGGTGCTATGTTCTCCCTGGTTTCCTTGCATGAGCTCTTTCAGCTGCACACATTGATCTGTCTGAAAAATAACCTTTCCCTGAAAGATTCAGATTTCTATTGGGTCAGTGAGCTGCTGAGGCTCATCCTGCAGCTGCCTGAGGACCAGACCAGTTTGTCATGTCACACCGTGGGACTCTGCGCTTGGGGGATTCCCACTTTCCGCTGTCAGGAGCGGCTGGGTGGTATAAGGAGATGGGGAGAAGGTACCTGCTGTTCTGCCCATGAGCTGAGTGCAGCAGTGCCAGTCTGCTGCATGTGAAGGACCTGAAATAGTTCCCAGGTGAAGGGGCTTTTCTGTGCCTGTTACCACTGCTCAGCCTTCCTGTGAAGTCTCCAGTATCCGATCTTTCAACAATTGAATTAATATGCAGGTATGGAAAGAAACATGAATTGGTCTTTATTTTAGACGGCATCAGAATGGAAAATCCATTAGGCTGGCAGAAAACCAATGGGAAGTGTGATTGAAATGAATGTATTTTCACTAGTTCTGCAGCTTACAGAATGCTTTATTCATGTAGGTAAATGACAGATTTGATGCTAATTTAAAAAGCAAAGTATTAAATAAAGAGGTACTGTATACATAATTCAGTAAAGATAATTATACAAGGTAACTGTCCGGTCTCATACTGAGTACTGCCAAAGGTGGATTTTATAAGCAGATACTTTAAAACAGTTTATAAATCTCTTTCATATCTTTATTTATTTTTAATTAAAATCACTTGTGCTGGTTGGGAAACTTGCTGTTCCCTCTCCAATGTCTAATGCAAAATATACATGGAGAAATTGTTGATGCATTAGAATGAATTAGGATCTGTTTTTAAAAAAGAATCATCCTTGAAAGACAGTCTGAAATTTAATCAAGTAACAGGTACCTAATACATCTTGAAACTTGGAAACTTCTCAGAAGACCTCTATTACAGAGCTGCCTTGCATACTTTCTGTACCCTGCTTAGGCAGAAGTGTCATCTAAAAGGAACAGTGTTGACGAATCATATTAACARAAAAGAGAAGACCACCTAATGCTAAGCAGGAAGTAACCAATTTGCCTGTAAGATGAGTCTTTCCAAAAATGAGTTGTGTGGTTGAGAGAAGGCATAAAGGATCAGGAAGGGAATGGAAACTCCGCTCAGGGAGGTTGGTAACAATAGTTGACACCCAACCAAAATTTAAAACTCTGTTGCAGAATATAGGTGAGTAATCAATCCAATGTAATAGGCAGTTTGTATTTGTTTGCCTTGTGGTATAAAAGAGTAATGTAGTTAAAATATGTGTGATTGTATAACCACACGATCTTGGGGAATAGGAAGGGCAGAGCTAATATTTCCCAGGTAAAGCTAAAGATACGATCTGTGAAATGTTCTGGTTTAACTGCTTTGTGAGCTCCAAGAGCAGAATTACAGTAGCATATGGAGTGATTCCGAAAGTTTCATAATTGTCCTGAAAGTTTCATAATTGTGCCCAAATGTGTAAGTCAGCATTACTCTTCTTTCCTAAGCTATCATTTTGAAATCAGACCTGCCTAGGTTGGTGCTTTCACTGTCTGCCTATGGTTTCTGGGGGATGGAGGGTCCCCCGTCATTATCGGACTGCCAGCTCGGGGCCTCGACTGCGTACGCRCCTCAACCTTTGCTTTTGGTATCTGCTGCAAGTGGAAGTTATCCTGGTGGAAGTATGTGCATTACTATTTTATTTTCCTGTCTTTTGCTAAAAGATACCTGTAAATATAGTTTATCCATCTTGCTAATTATTTGCTTTGCTCTCTAATGCGAATTCTTAACACAGGTGAGCATTGAGCTTTGGAGGATAGTTTCTGTAACAGCAAAGCTTGTGGTAGATCCTCGGCGAGATTGTTTCATTTACTTGGCTCTGTTAGGCTTCTTTTCTTCACTTGTTTTCTGCTTAGTGGGCATTGCTACTAAAACTTCTCATATAAAATTGCTGTTTAAAATAAATCTTGGTATCTCCTTTAATATTTAACAACTCTGTGCAGAGAGAATAGAGTAGCCTAAAGAATGGCAAATATTTTTCATGTGGGTTAGGCAAAGGAATGTGAAAAACTTATTGTTCTCCTAAAAAAAAAAAAAAAAAGAATGTTTGAGGCATACCAGTAATTCCCATACAAGGATCGCTAATAGCCTTTGTGTACTAACAGAGTTTGAGCACTTGCAACAACTTAGTACCTACTTTTTGTCACAAGGAGGCTATCTTCACATGGTTTGCTGTGTGGTGGTTGTGGCTTTTTTGGCTTGTGAAAAAAAATGCACATTGTTTGCTGGTGTGAGTGATTGTATTTTGCACATTTGCCTCTTCTGTAAAGGTAATGGTTGAATTTGAAATTGGTTCTGCAAAGCTGTGTGCCTTAACTCCCCCGTAGTTAGGGGGCAACTACTTCAGCTGTCTGCTGAGCCACAGGAAACCAAAGGCCAGCAACTAACTTTGCTCTTTTCGTATGGCCTTTCCCATCAGTTGGCTCATTTAGATTGCTGTTTTTCTAATGATGAAGATGTATTTGTTTAAGGATGTCTTCAGAAATTATGTTAGTACACCTTGCTTGAACCTAGAGGCACAGTATTACCTCCACTGATATTTTTAAATTTAAAAAGTGCTCTTCCCCACCCCCCCAAGAGCTGAATGCCTTGTGTATGTTTTTGTGGGGTGATTTCAGTGCTTGTTTTCTGAACACATATGTTTGAGTGGAACTTTTCAAACTACACAGACTGAACATAAATAGTTGGATTCTTTTTTTAATTGAGGTAAATCACTTCTAATAAATCATTTTAAATAATATCATTTAGAAAATTAGTCTGCTAGTCTGACTTCTGTAATTGGGGGAGGACTTGTTGCAATCTAGACAGTCTTATTTTTAAAAGAAAATTTCTTCCTACTAGGGCATTTTATTTGCCCTATTGTAAAATGGAACATGGGAAAGTAAAGTGCTGATTCTGTATGTACCTCAGCAGGTGTATAAACTAAAWATATTGTTTTTCCAACTTAATTGTGGCTATACAGGTGCTTAACGTAAAGATGGGTTTGCAGCGTGAAGAACTGAGGCTTTGTACTTAGTTAATGGCTTTCTCTGTCTGCCCCCAGTCTTTGTCCCTTCGTATTTCCAATCTCATATCTATGTGGATGAATTCTATAGAATCAAACGGCCAGACGTTATGGAGGATTGTATTACGGCCAAAGCATTATCAGAGTGCTTCTTAGCAACGTGGTTGTGTGGTGAAAAAGCAGCCTTTCAAAAATGGTTTGGTTGTTGCTGAGGCATAAGCTAGTTGTTTGTCGTGTGTGTGTGTGTGTGAGGGGGGTGTTCTTTTACTCTTATTTAATAATTAAGAGGCCTTGATCATATTTTCCCTGTATTTGTGAGAATTTTAAGTGTGTCAAAGAAGTGGAACGTGATAACACAAAATAGCTCGCATGCTGCTATTAACTCTATTTATAGGCGGTTAACAAACACAAAATCCTAAAAACCTAATGTAATGCAAATAACCCTCCACAGAAGTGGAATACTTCCCTTATAGAGGAAAACTAGGTAGCTAATTAAATTTAATGAGTAGAGTTGTAAAGCACATGGAAAATAAAGTAGCAGTGTTTTGTACAAAAGTTGATTTAAAATAAATCTTTTAGCTGTAGAATGTTTTGAACAGCAGTCTCCTCCTTGCAGACATTACTCCTGCTCTAGGAACAATTAGTTTTAGTTTATTATACTTTACTTACTTTGAGATGCAGAGTAATTTATCAGTTTGTCAATATAGTTTTGGGGGCTGAGCTAAGGCGGCTGACTGCTCTCTGACTGGTGCATCCTTCTCTCAAGGACGGTAGCCAAACTGCACAAATTTCAGAAGTAGTCTGCCAGCCACTGTGGAGTTCTGACTGGCTTATGAATAAAAATTGCCTCAAAGGCAAAGCGCCCCTGTTGTATCAGTTCTTGTGAAATGTTTTAAAGGGAGCTGAACCCCAGTCCTGACCAGTGCTGGGGTCAAGAGAGGTGGCACTGTGCCTCTCCCAGGGAAAAGGGACAAAGTGCGGTTTTCATCTCCTCCGCTTCTACTAGGAGTGGCAGCTCGCTGCTGGAAATAGTCTGATTCCAAGTAAAAAGCTTACTCTTTGTCACAGTGGCTAGCAGGTGTGAGAGTTGCTATTTAAAYACAGACAACACATTTATCTGCCTGTTAATACAAAACTAAAGTGGTGTTGACAAGGTAAGAGGATGAATGTAAAGAATTACAGCTTGCTATGTCAGGATGAGAGAAGGCTGTACCACGAGAGGGAGGAAAATTCAGATCAACTCCTCCTCCAAACCTGCAATGAGTGGCAGTCACATTTTGAGCCAGCAACTGCACTAGAATTTTCTGGATTTTTGAGAGCATATTCTGAACCAGCAATTCATTAATTTAATATCCAGTTTGGTCAGCAAGTTGAACTAGCCAGCCTGAATTGCAGTAATATCTTTGTCAGGATGGGAGCAGGAAGGCTCCAAGTGTGCAGTGAAGTTATTAAACTATTGTTTTATTGAAGTGCTGATTAAATATAATATTGTTATTTGTATTCAGTGAATATAATTGTATTGAAACATTGAGCCATGCTGTGCACAAGGTGTCTGCAGGTTTTGGTACAATRTCATTGTAGTTGTTTGTCAAACTGCTGAACTGTGTATCTTCTGTTTGCTGTGCCTTGTCTCTTCATAGACCCATGAGACTGAAATAGGAAGAATACTGGATTTTAAGGATAATGTAATCAATATAACTATTTTAWTAAAATATTAATAGAACAATTTTTTAATCCCTCCTCACTACCGTGCATCATTCAGTCACTTGCAGCTGGGATGCTGTAGTTATCATGAGACACTCTGAAGTTACTAGGTGTTCAAGACAGYGTAGGCTTTAGATTTGGTATCATCCACAGTTTGGCTTATGGAACAAGATGGTGGGATATTTAAAATTTACCTCTGGCCATAGAATGCTTTTCTCATGTGTGATTGCTATTGCCAAAAAGAAGAGCATCACTGAAATCTCCTCTAGAAAGCAAGGGGATGTTCTCTGCCTGTGCTGARTTTGCCAACACCTTTATAGCCATAGAGTTTTAAGACACCTTAGCATCCTTTGCAGCAAATGTTGCAGGTCTGAATTGGTCAGACATYGACTGTTTCTTGTTGGGCTGTGAGAAAAGTGAGTGTGCCTGCACATGCTCGTTGAACTGGGGTGTGATTGTGCATGTGCGCACATTACAACTGGGAGTAAATGCAGTTGCTGTGGACTTCTGGGCATGGCTAGAGCTCAGGAATGTGCAGAAAATGGTTTGATTGCAGTAAATGCCTTTGGATCTGTTCAGTGTGAACTGGGTGGAGCAAGGCATCACTGAATAAAAAAAATGATAATAGATGAAGCTGAAATCTCTAAAGAAGTCTAGTTCCTGACGTGTTGTTCTGCTATAATCTATGTAAGTTGGAAAACACTTGTAAAAAAAGTGAAAAGGAATATTTATACTTCATTTGAATAAAAAAGGAGTCTTTGATCCACTTGAAATCGGAGGTTATGCTACACACTACAATGCCTGTGTGTCTGAGCCAAGTTTACTATATTGGAATGATATGGTCAGTGGTTTGGAGTAAGCAGAGTAATTTATATAAGTAGAAATTGACTGTTGTGCACTTACATACTAAAATCAGAAATACCTTGAYGGCTTTCAGTAAAGCTTTTGACCTTCAATGAATGTTCAGAGTTGTCTCAGCAGTCCCCTGTATCCAAGGTTATGTGGTGGAGAGACTGACCTAATTTTAAAGTTCAGCTCAGCGTAATAGCAGAATACTACTTTTGTGAAGTGAGCATTACAGGTAGCAAGTTGCGAGAGGGATCATGGGACAGTTGTCTGCTTTTTAGTTGCTGTATCTTTTTTTTTTTTTTTTTTTTACACACTTTTCGGAACCTTAGATACGGATCGTTGCGTTATATATGGTTAGTGGTGGCTGCGATCCTATGAAAGTAAGAAGTGAATTGCAGTTGAGCTCGGAGGGTGTGCGAAGCGGTTCGGGGCGCTGCTCCCGCTCTTTGTTCTCACTTAAATCATTCCGGCGGCGCCGTCCCGGAGCTCGCGCCGGTCGGACTTCCAACCGCGAGGCCCGTTTTATTGCGGCACAAACAGGGATTAGTGCTGTGTTGTACTCGTTTTCACTCGTGCCCAGATTTTGAACACTCTTTCCGAAGGTGAAAGGTTAGCGGAGTAATTCGGCGTGCCGCTCCACCTGTCTCCAAGGAATTACTGCGTCCCTGCATCATTATTAATGATAGCAAGAGAGAGCAACGCTGCTGCCGTTAAGATCGCTGACGGATACTCTGGTGCATTTCACATACCTCATTTTCCACAACAAGGCTCACAGTATCCTTGACATGGGCTTCTAGGAGTTCATTAAGTTTCAAACAGGTGACAAGTGGCAAACTATGGAAACTTCCTTAGGCAAAGTGATGCTATAAATAAAGTTACTCACAAACGATTCATCTTCTCCTAAGCTCTTGGAGCATTGAATTGTTTTATTACATATTCAGTATAGAATGTCTCACGCTGCTTTTGTATTCAGTTTTTACTGGCTGGTCTTTTTATAACACTCGCCTTGATGCCACTGAAAACAACGTAAAAGAATATAATTGGAGACAAAATATGTATATTTTTAAATTAAGTTGAAAGATATTTTTGGCATGCATCAAGCTGTCAGCATTTGCTATTAAAAAAACTTGTGTTTAAGTGAATTATTAGTTTCCTTTTTTCCTCAATCTTAATTTTTTTTAGTATGGCTTTGGGGACTTATTTCTTAGAGGTTGATATGTTAAAAAAAACTAAAATTGGATTCAGAAAACTTGGCTTTTACTGCAAGTGAATATGGAAATATAGGCCGTTCTGCACTGCTATTTGCACAGAAGTCACTAAACAAAATGTAGTTATTGAAAATACTAATTTGTTTGGTGTTTTTTTAACTTACTCTGGTAACCAAATCCTGCCTATGCCACTGTATAAGGGTGATTCCAAGGCAGCTATCCTATACACTTGGACTTTTACTTAAAAATAAGCACTCCCAATTTTTTATTCAAAAGCAATACAGAAGAATATTTGGAAGGAGAGGCAGCCTAAAAAAYCCATTAGTATTCCATAAAACTGCAACTCTAACTGAAGTTCAAATGGCTAAAAAATTGCTTTTTTTGATTTGTCTACTACATTTCACACAACCTCTCCAAAGAAAGGAAAGCAGATTTAATTTTTGGTGACTAAGAAACAGGTAATTACACAGAGACTTTTACTGGGATGCCTCCAGGATAAGACCTTCAACTTGCATCTAACCTTTGGAAATTCTTGCAGTTTAATTTTGCTTCCTCAGCTGCTGGCCAGCTCTTCCAGATTCCCCTTGATACAGAACTGAAGCTAAACCCGAACCAAAAAAAAAGTATATTGTAAATATTTGGCTAAAGGAACCGTGAGACTTTTATAGGGCTGTGTTTTTAGTTTTTAAAGTTCTCCAGAAATGTTTCTGAGAACCCATTTGTGATCGTGTAATAACTGGCCCCATCAGCTGTTTTCTGTTAAAACTGTAAAATACTGCAATAGAAATATTATATTACTTTATAAATGCTCATAAATATATGTATGTAAAATACATGCAAACTCCCCTAATGTAGATTTTAAGCCAAAATGTGTGTCTCTTTAACCATGTTGGCACTAGCAATTGGGATTTCATTCCATATCATGTGGCTGATAGAGGAGGCACATTGAAATCGAGCTGTTAAACACACTATCTCCATTTTTTATTTCACTGGAGTATGTTTGCTATATTTTTTAAAGAGCATTGAAAAGCCCAAGAGATGAATTCTACTCTGAAATTGCTATTTGCTGACATAGAAATAGCTGTAAAAATACAAACGGAGAAAAATACAGTATAGTAATACATTTTCATTTATTTGGAGAGAAAGTAGTTCTAAAGAATTATAGCCTGTCTTCTGAATGATAAAGCAGTATAACTAGCATTAAACACAGCTGAAATTTTGTAATGACCAAACCTCAACTCATCCAAATCCCCAATAGCATTAACTCCCTGGAATTGGGCTGTAAATTTGATTAGCTTTACAACAGATACGAGACACAAATGTTATTCCTTATATAGTCATATTAAGTGACTGCAAAAGAAAATGACAACTCATTGTAGAATAGCCTTTTTAAGCTTTTTTTAACCAATCTTTTTAAGCTAGACAGGAACTCCAACTAGACCAGCTTTCAAAACTACATGTAAATACAGTGTTATTTTATAAGTACTGATATAACATGAGGATTACATGTCCTTCTAAAGGCATGAGGTGAGGGAGGATTGAACAGCTACACTTTTCCTACAAAGGGTACAACAGCCTTTCTTCATATTTTAGTTCTCCTGATCAGCACCTCACTGAATCTTAGCTTTTATCCATGCTTATTTTATTTTTTACTTTATTATTATTACTATTATTCTCTTGCACTTTCTTTTGATGTAAAATTTGATGCTTTACCTCCTGGTCTCCTCCAGTTTCGCATGGAACTAGTCCAAGGACTGGGCAACAGATTTTCTTTAAACAAGCTACACATTATGGAGGCCTCTTACAGCTGATTTCTAGGTCTGAGAGTTAAGCACTGGAAGGAACAGTAAATTACGARATCTTAAAGTTTTCAAAGTCGAACRGAGTTGCACAACTTTGGTTAGCTGATAATATGCAGCTCAACGTCTAGTGCACCCATCAAGGTAGGCTGTGGAGGGCTTTGGCTCTGTTGAGCGCAGAGTAGGAGAGGTCAGGATTTTCCAGGCTTCTTGAGTTACTGGAGGCCTGAGGCCGRGTCTGTGTCCGGCCCTGTGACAGARGAAGATTTGTGTGTTGGCGGTGTCATATCACAACAGCTCACACGACAGGCGTCTTGAACCTGGTGATGTAAGAGGTCCCAAAGCACTGTTAGGACTATGAGATACATGGCTCCTCTAACTGAGACACTGAATTGTTACCCTGCTCCTGGTCAGCGAGTCAGAAATCAGAGCAAGCCACTGCATCTGTCCTGGGGCGTCCAGAAGCTGGAGGGAAACAGCAGCTCAGACGCACAAGTTACATGTCCTGCACAGGAGAGCGCTAGGCAGGAGCCAAAAGAACGAATCTCCTACTCAGTGGAGGAGATTAACTGCTCTGATGGTCTAAATTATCTGCTGAAGCAGTCACTGCTGTCTGCAGCGCATACTGCGCTTGCTTGCGTATGGTCTTGCTTTTCGGGAYGAGTGATCCAGCGCAGAGGAGAGAGCTACCAAGTTAGGTAATAACAAGTCACCCTGCATGCGAGTAGGAAGAAAGCAGGAACTCTGTCTGAGCCCTTCTGGCAGTCCCACAATATGGTCCATGTTCAGTGTTTGCAGGATTGGGATCCTACTTACCTTTCCTCATGGCTGGTGTGTATTTATCACTGTAAAAGTCTGTGTTTCAGGGAATGGCATTGCCTGGACTTGTATGCACAGATGTTCTCCGTAACAGTGTTTTACTCTGATTTTCCCTTGGCTTTTGTGCATTTGAAATATAGTTTAGTTTTGCTGTTATTGTTATTAATTCATTGTGGTTTTTAGTTTCATTTATTTCATTAAGTTATTCTGATAATACATTTTTGGCATAGCTTTATATTCTGATCCCTTGCTTTTCATTGCTGTTTGGACACAATCCCATTTGGAGTGAATTTCTAAAATGAACTGTGATTCACTGATGAATCACACTACTGCTGAAAAAATAGAAGAAAAAGTAAGAGTGATTTATTAGTTATGGAAACAAATTTCTAACATTAAGAATAAAACCACAGGTATATACAAATGGAAAATAAGAAACAGTTTTACAGTAATGAGAAATGGAAACATGGGAAAAGCACAGTTATGGATTTTGAGCTTCAGTGATCCCTTTTTATTTTTTAATTAGGTATTTTATGCAGCAGTTGTTTTATAAATACTTATTTGTCCCTTCTAATGGAGATTTCACAATATTCATTTTACTGTGCAGCCCAGCTGAGAATTGGGTTGTGCTCAGCCACTTGCTACTTTGTATAGGGGAGGAAATGGAAACTATTTATTTTTCCTCTTCTTTGGCATTTTGTAGACTTTGAGGCTAAGGTCAAGGCTCATGCCATATCTCTAGCATGTTGGGAATTAAATCGTTGTTTAATCAGGATGCTTCAATTTATCTGATAATCCCCATGTTATGGTCTCTACCATGGAACTACATGGAGCTGGTGACTCAAGATAAAGTTTTGAGGGAGCTGGTGACTCAAGATAAAGTTTTGAGAGATCTGTCTCCTCGTGCCTGCAGTCCTGCTCCCTCCTCCAACACAGGCAACGTGGCCTCTGCCTGAAAGTGCCTAACTTTATGCAGATGCAAAAAGAGACAATTTGTATTCTGGAGTTCACATGCTTTCCTTCCATCTCCAGTGCAAAGGCAGCATGCTGGATGGAACTGGCCAGTGTATGACTAGTTGGATCACTCTAATCAAAAATTCATGAAAATTAGGGGCATCAGGGAAGAGAACCCCAGACTGCTAAATAACTTCCATGAGGTAACATTGCAGCTTCATAGAAAAATAAGGATTAATACTGAGATCTCTGGGGCCTCAGCTTGATGCTTCTCTACTGTGTCCCCTCTCCCAGCTCAGGACAGCCCCCATGGCTTCCCTTGCACTGGGGACAAGTCTGTCATCCCTCGGACCTCAGTGTCTCATCACTTGTAGCAAGCACTTCCCAACCCCTCAAACGCCTCTGTAGCTCAGACCAGCTCGGCTGCCCCTCACAGCTTTGGCAGTAGAGCCCCTGGACTTGGTACAAGCCCCCTCTTTTAAGTTGCCTAGTACAAAGGTTTGCAAGGATTTGCTTCCATAGAAGCAACATGAAGGCAAATTCTGCTTTGCAAAATGTTTCCTCCTCACCAGCCGTTCTGACTTTCCAACCAAAGCAGTTGTGCCTCCTGATGGTTTTATGGCCTCACAGGAACTGCTAAAATAAACTAGCTCTTCAAATGCCTGTTGAAGATTTCTTATTAAAGTCCTCATATATTACTGAATATAAGGCGGACACAACTCAAAACCCTCTGGCAGAGATGGGAAATAGCTGGGCCTCTTTGGCAAGAACCATTTTTCTTCTCCTTCAGAGCTTTGCCAAAATGTGGTTTTGTTCTTTATTTAATATTGTTGTAATTAACTAAATTTATAAACAAATTGCCAAATTGTAAAGAACAATGTTATTACTGAGAGCAACTTCTAGCAATGTCCACGCTGGCTGTGAGCACAGCTGGTGCTGCGTGCAGTATGGCAGGGAAGTATTTCTCCGTGCTCCAGAACTCCTCCTTTGCCCAGACAGATGATGATGGAGGGGGCTCTAATTTCAGGGAAGTACCCTGAGATGACAGCCAAATCCTGGATCACTCTGTTGGTGGGAATCACCTACAACAAAAGCTATACAGGCATTAAACATCTTGCAGGCATCTCTGCTCTTTCCCAGCTGCCAGACAAAACACTGCAAAGACAAAGGCCTGATACTAAGTATTTCTCTGTGTCTTCACATCATATCACCAAGCCTTGAATTTAGACAGGATTTTAAAGAGCCATACACAGTCCTGCTTTGGAAACAGACTTATCTCTCCTTGGACTACCTTATTCTCTTCCTTCCTTCCTCCCTTCGCATGTACGCGCAGTAGGGAACGGCAGTCTTCAGCAGTACGGAGGACATCATGAACCTATCGATCTGGGAATGCTTTCTGCACAATTCCCTATGTTATTTGACATCAACTGATTTCCTCATTTTCTAGTCAAGAACTCCTTTCACCGATTTCTCCCCCGCCCCCCAAAAGAAAGCAGACACCTTCCCATGCTGGGAGGAGGTGAGAGAAAGAGCCTGTACCTGCCCAGGCCTTTGAAAGATACATGCATCCTGCACATGAAATTTTTTCAGATTTGAAATGGGTAAACCTTTACTATGGTAAATTGCTTTTCACTGCACTGACATAAGGTTTTATAAAGCAATAGCACTTGAAACACAGACTAAACCTCATTAAACTCTTGCCATGTTCCAGATGATAATGCCGTCATACTCTTGCAACTAGTCACAGATTCTTTGGAGGCCAAAAGACACCTTCCTGCCAGCATCAAAACCAAAATCTTTATCAAATTTTGCTCTACTGCTTCCTTTCATGTCCCAGCCTCCAGTCTCCATCTCTCCGCAGTTCTGTAAAAGTGTTTTTCACGCAGTGCTGTCACTCCCAAGGGAGTACGGGGACTGGAGGCAGTGTTCTTGGGCTCTTCCTTAAGCTACAGTCCACTACGCCCAGGTTTCTCTGAGGCTACTCTGACAAATTTTGCATAGAGAAATTTTGCCTTTTATCCAAGTTACAAATTCCCCTACAGTTCTTCCCAAACTTTATTCCAGTCAKGAAGAACAACTTTGCCCTCAAATATCAGTAGACTGTTAGCTTACTGTTTTGTGCAAGACAAAATCCTTCCAGTAATCTCGTATGTATTTCTTCTCCTTGGCTGAGAAGATAAAGGTGATACTCCTTCTATTCAGGAACTTTTTAAATGGATCTTATATTAGATATAGCTCTTTGACGCTCTTGCATGTAAAAATAGTAAAGTCCATGCCTCAGTGACCTCCTCTGGATATATTAAGATGTTGAAGTTAAGCATATGCAGTAAGTGTTTGCACTTACTATGGGGAGCCTATGGGGACTTAGTACATCACAGTGATAACTCACCTTACTAAGTTAGAGGGTTCAGATTTAGGATCCTAAAACCACAGGACCATGAAAAGGTCTTAGATATAAAGCAAAAGATTTTTTCACTAGAAATGATTCACTAACATTGACTAATGTTGGCAGTAAGCCAATGAATCGATTTTTGGCTGAACAAATGCATTTATCCTATCATAAACTCTAACCATCAAACAAACACAAAAGCCTAGAGCCATTCTGCTTTGCAGAAGACCTGACATCTAGCCCAGGGGGTCTCAGTGGCTAATAGTGGTGTGGAATCACAACACTGACATTACAACTATGCTGTGGAAGTTTGATATTCATATTATTCAATAGCATCATCTTGAGTCAACTACAAAACTAATTATTAACCGGCTTTAGTAAGGAGTTGTGTTCATCTTTCATCTAGCCTTTGACAGAGAAAAAAAATGGTATCAGTGCTATTGAACTTGCATGGTATGTGATACAAGCTCAGGAAATTTCGTGTTGCAGGAGAAATATCAAGAATATGGGCCCACCAAAAAGGGAAACATCTATACATTTTGTCTGTTTTAAACTGAGAAGATATTATTGTCTGAAAGAGAAAAGTACTGATTACATTCAGTCCTTTCTGGAAAAATCTTTTTTTGGTTTGTTTTTCTTAGAAGGCTGACTGTTTTGGTTTAATTGTTTAAGAAGTAATTTGTAGATCCAAATTAATGTTAAAATTTCTTTTTCAYGTTATTTCTTCTGTTTTGGAAGTGCAGAAATACCATGACAAAACCAAATTATACAGTATTCTGTCCATATTCATACACATTCTGGCTCAGAAAAGCCCCATAAGTCAAATACCAATTATAAAAGCTTGTAATTAACTTCTGTTGCTTCGAAAATTGTATTTACTGCCCTAATTCCTGGTCTTTCTTTATAGTTTAAAACTAAAAGTATTTGTAAAACCCATTTAACCTGATACTAGGATTAGAGCCCGTCCTCTTTTTAGGTGGTAGTAGCATAGATACTTGTGGACATCGAATACCATAAATAAATGTTTATTCCTATCACCTGTAGGTCTTTATGCCACTTTTAGCTATTTTAGAATAAAATTACTGGAACATTTGTGTTAAAACAGTGGGGCAGAATCTAAAAAAAGAAATTGCGTTAGTTATAAATTTACTAGAAGTTTACAGTAATTGCCAAGCCAGCTCCTCCCCCTCTTCTATTTTATTTCTTTCTGTGTGCATGCTTGCTTGCAGAACACGAATAACATATATAGGCACTTTATTCTTACAGATAAACCTAACAGAACTTCATCAACTTGAATCTGCAAACAGTTTTTTGATCCTTCCAAGGCTGATGAGTATTTCATGGTTTGTGTTTCCTTTTCAGCTGACCCCCTGGTTGGAAGTATTGCCACTCAGTATATGACTAACAGAGCAGAGCATGACAGAATGGCCAGACAGTGGACCAAGCGATACGCTACATAGGAACCTCCTCTAGAATATGCTGGACCTGTGCAAGCACATTCACTAAGTGCATCAATAGCCCTTCCCTTCATTCTTATTTTTTATTAAATTTTGAACCATTTTGTGACAAAAGGTTGTCCTTACTTTCTTTTTGGTTTTATTTTTATTTGTTTTGGGTTTTTTGTTCTGTTAACTTGAAAGCTGTTTCCCTCAAATGTAGGCAGGGAATTTTGGTTATCAGTGCAAAGAATGTTGGATCTGTAATAGTATAGAGCTTTGTCACAAAGCTTTGTATTAATGTGTGTTTTTTTTCTTTTATGTGGTTTTGGGAAAACAAACATTCAGAATTATATCTCGTTTCTACTTAAATGTAGTGCTTAGGGTTATTTTTTTGTACTGAAGTCTTTAATGGTGGGTGCATGCTACTGGGAACAAGTTTTGTATAAAAGCTTAAAATCAAGAATCACTGTGCATTACTAAGACTGTGTTTATCACTAGCCTTCTGTTTCCCACACAAAAGGCTATTGCGTTGAACAAATTAATATGTATTTTGATTTACTTAAAAAAAAAGTGCTTGTAAATTTCTTAGGGACCTGCCACTTTTGACTGTGGATCAGTTGATGTACACTTGTATTATTAAAGCACTCAATAAAACACTGTGGCTGATAAATGCACCTTTTTTTGCAAGACAGTGCTTTTGCATTTGTGCAGTAGAGACTACATAGTTCTGTGTGCTGTTGTCCTCACATAATACAACTGCAGGTTAAGCAGCTATTTTTAGACCTGAACTATTCATTTCTTCTCAACAATACATTTCTTAACACAGAATTCTTCAATGTGTACATCTTTCATATACAAACATCTTCTAAATGTTAAGGCCATTCTCTCAAATACTGGTGCTAAGATATTCTGAAGACTCTTTCTGCATCTTTTATAGCTTCACTACATCCATCTTGTTATATTTAAAATAGTTGGCTGTAAGAATATCCTTACAATGAAAGAAGAATATGGGGTGATGATTTTACTCAGCAGGTCTCGTTTTGCCTTTCTCCAACATCTTTAATGGTAAAAGCAACTGTTACTTAAAAAAATAAATGGAAGTTTTTGATGGAAAATTGAGCCCATTGCACCAATCATTCCCAGCACGTTCAATGGCAAGGGTATTTCTATTCAGATTTGACCTTCAGGCTAATTTTAGATATGCAGCCATAGAAGGAAAACTTCTACTTGGCTAAGGAAATGTGTGGGTGTTGTGATTTGGAAAATATATACTGTGATGCTGATATCTAAATGTTCTTTGTGTTGCAAAGGCATACTGGAAAATCTCTTTCTCATATAATTAAATGTTACAGATGCTGCATACAGTGGTTGCCTACCCTCCCCCTTTCTCCATGTTCTCTTATGCTTAGCAAGTGAAAAATTCAAAAAGTTACACTAAAAGAGGCAGCATAAAGATACAGGGAGACCTCATCCAGCCCAAYTCCAACTGTCTTGAAAACTAAAAAAAGTTAATGATGTGATCTCCTAGGTCCCCTACACCAACCATTATGCTACTCTGCTCTTCTAGGCTGCTTTCCCCCCCCCCCCAGCCATTTGCTAATAATGGAACAACTCACCTCAACTATAGGTGAGTTGTCCTCTGTGAGAAGAGAAGCTGCACAGTGGCTTTGTCATAGACATACGACAAAACCGCTGCTCTAAGAACCCTGAGGATCTCAAAAAAATATCTCTGTTTTGATCAAAGCAGATGGAGAGTCTTCTGGTGCYTGCAGAAGCCAACTGTTTACAAGTCTGGCCATATAACATTTTGAGGCCAACAGATCCCAAATACTGATGAGAAAGAACAATAATAGTATTGAAAGAAACAACCCAACAACTCTTCCCACCCTTCCCCCAAAACCCACCCTCCACTGATCCAGAACACTTTCTCAAGGACAACTACTACAGATGTTTCCCTCAGAAGTTGCTTCCACCACACAACCTCCCACAAAGTACTCCCACAGTTGAAGGGAACCTGCCTGATGAAAAAAATACAACAAAGGAGCAAAAAGATTAAAAGGAAAACCATATCTTGCCCAGCAGCATAACTGCATTACTTCCCTTATACCATCTGCTAAAGAGATTCATACCATGAAGGATCTGTATCCCTTGAGACAACAATTGTTGCCCGGTTTCAGATATTTCTCTTGAAATACTATAAGTGCCTGCCATTCTGCAGCCTTTATTTACACTCAGCTGAACAGAATACATTAATTTCCCAGTTAGAGTTCCCTGAAACATAGGTGAATATTTTAAATCTGTTTAAAAAGAAAGTCTTTAATTCCTACTATCATCTACTCTTTTTTTTTTCTTTTTTTTTGG
The DNA here is from genome assembly GCF_003343005.1 of Rhea americana. NCBI lineage: Eukaryota > Metazoa > Chordata > Aves > Rheiformes > Rheidae > Rhea > Rhea americana. The sequence continues at coordinate 579,064 of NW_028186945.1, read as the reverse complement.
CCAAATAAACCAAAAAGCAATAGAAACAGACAAGCCTACTGTATCAGTAATGAAGACATAACTGAAAGACGGCTGAAGTGTCTTAGAGGGGGAAGCACGAAATTCTTAATAAATGTCTGTTCTCAGGCCATCAGCTTTAGCTTGCCTTCCTTACTGATCAAAGCTGTGCAGCTTGAATCTACCAGTGAGTTGCCCTCTGTATGAAGCAGAACAGTGGCTTGGCCACAGATAATTTAAACTGCTACCTTAAGAACCATGGGGATCTCAAAGAAATAATCAGAAAGGATCAACCCATGTTGATTAAAGCAGATGCAGAGTCCTCTGGTGTCTGCAGATGCCAACTGTTTGCAAGTCTGGCCATAAAACATTCTCCTCTGTTTGCAAATCTGCTCTATTTGCCTCACAAGTAGTTCTTTTTCTTCATCTGCTAAATGTGGGAAGTCTGAAGCATTATTTGAAACCTGCTGTTGTCACTGAGGAGGAAAAATGAGCAGTTCCCAACAGAATTCAGTCTTCCAGTAATGTTCTCTCTGACCAATAATATATTGGGTAGTCTCTTTATTCATTTACATCTAGAAAATATTGTGCATTATACAGTCTTGTCTTTCCTCTTCAAGATGATTCCTGCTTCCTCTTTGAKGCTGAACCATCTTCTTGCTAACTTACAGGTAGTGAAGTCCACATGCTGCCCTTCAGCAACTGGGTATGAAGGTCATTGTGATGACCCTGTCACACATCATAGTAAATCGTCTATTCGGTAGCATATAGTTGTCCTAAAACTGCATATAAAGGCATTGATCAGCCTTGATCAAATCTCAGTGTTCTATCAGGGGCCCCAAACTGTTTTTGTTCCATAAAGACATCTACAGCATTTCTAACTGCAACAGCAGTATCAAGTAAACAAGTATTTAGTTTCCAGTAACCCCTGCTAAATGTCACTGTCCCGTACCCTTTGAGTTCAACTCAGACCAGGCAGAAGTCAGAGAAGTCTCCAGGGTGTACTTACTCATTCAGTAATCACCAAGGTGGCTTTCATATCCCCCATCCTACTGACCAACTGATTCTTTCTCCAGAAAATTACAGAACAACATGTCTTAAACTAAGCACCCAAAATCATCCTGTAACACAGCATTTCCAGACATTGCTTCATGAGTGAATTTTAGGCAGCTCATAACCCTTTTGGTTAGCATGCACTGTGGATCATTGTAGCCAAACAGTTAAAAATCCATTAAAAATAGCTGCTGTGCTATTCCTGCTGTAAGAYAGGAATAATTCCTATTGAAAATTTTTCTTCAGTTTTTCATACTGTGCACAACAGATAGGCATACAGTGATAGACATCTCATCTCCAAACAACAGGCAACAGCTCATAGCCCTTCTTCCCTGCTACCCTGTGCAAGGATACCATGTAAGTATAAAACATCAGAGGTGTCTGGCCCCACAGTCCCCAGAACTGGGCCTCTCTTACAGGCCCTCCCAACCTTTAAAATGCTATGCCTGCAAATTAGCTCTCTGGGATACCAGCTACTTCCTAACAGTGCTCCTCCAAAACCTGAGAATGCCAATGGCCCCGTGCTCTGGGCGCAGTGCATGATGCAGTTGCTATTTCAGTGTGAGGGGCCAGACCCAGGGTAGCATGCTCCCTGGCTGCCTGGCTGGCTTATCGCTGTCTTTAATCCCTTTGAGTTACTCCTCTTTCTCACTCATCCTTTCCTTTGCACTGGGCTGCTTTCCTCTTGGACTGATTCATTGCTCTCAGATGAAAGGCCACCCAAGATACTGATCCCAGCTCAGATAGCTCTTCCTGAACTTGCCTGAGTGTAATAATTTCTTCCTCCTCCAAAGAATATGCCTAGGATGTGTCCTCAGGCTTCTCTCTGCTCTCCCTTGCCTGAGGCACTGCCTACTACAGGAGCCAGAGTTATGAAGATGCCTTGTGATGATTTCAGATGGTGCAGCAACTCCCAGTTACTCCAATCCCAGCATTATCCTTTTCTGCTTTCCAATTCTGACGAATTTCTCTTTTCTCTGAAGTCGGACATTTTGCAGCAGTCCCAATGCACTTTGCTGGTTTTCTTTTTTTACGTGGGCGCATTAAAACAAGGATTCAAAGTAAAAAATCTGCCATCTTCTGACTGTCCAGCCTTGATAGCCATGATTCCTGCAGAGCCAGTTGTGCCTGCTGATTTGCTTTCCTCAGTTTCTCTTTCTTCTGTTCTCCTTTACATTTCCTTTCATTTCTACTCCTGTTTTTTCTTCCACAGTATCAATATTTAATCTTGAAACTTCCTTTTCCCCCCCTTCCATCACCTCAGTCACGACTGTATTCTTCTCCCCCCACCACCACCACCATGCTRAAGAGACAATGCCACTGGACCTTCTAGAGCTGCTTGAAATCCCTAGTTTTCTAGGTCTCAGACACTAAAAAAAAAAAAAAAAAGAGGGAGCTTTGTACGAATTAAATACTTCCTCATTGTGCCGTTCCTGGCAGGGCCTATATACTAAATCACTTCTCCCACACATGTCATTAGCGCTAATGAAATCTTTGCTGTCCTGCCTTCTTAGCATGAGATCCATATGCAAGTGCGTTTCGTCAGCTCAAGTGATCTGCAGAATTGGCGCACAGCTGCTTGGGTATCAACAGCAGCCTGACTCAGGTCACAACTGGAATATATTTGGGAACTACCATTTACCAGTAAGAGCTTTATGATACCCTTAAATCCATCATTCTGCACCCTAATTCAATCATGAGCTTTAATAGGGAGCTACAGCACTTTAGGATAATGAAAAGGGCAAAKGAAAACATCCTTTTCATGTCTTCTTTAATTGTGAAAAAGTAGACACAGGTTAAAGGAAAGCTGAAATAAAGGCAAGGCTACTAAGCCATCCAGTTCCTTGCCGATCTTAAATTAGAAAAATTGCACTTCACGATCAAGTAAAAGCTCTGTTTGATTTCTTAGGTTGTGCAGAACTGAATCCAAAAAACCATTGTCACATGTCCCACCAGTAAAAACATCACTGGTAGGACATTCAGCTCACTCGCTTCCTGGAGAGGCATTTTAGGGAAAGGCTTCCCCTAAAGCCCGCTGAAGAGCTTCCTGACAGCCTCATCGCGCCCACYTCTGCCTGCTGCACAGGAGCCCGCCCTGGGGAAACACTGGGCGGAAACAAGCCCCTCGGGTCGCTCCTTATTGTCACTGCTCCTCAAATACACTCACTCACGGCAGGCAGTGGTGGCTGCAGAACCAGCGCCAGGGGCTGCCTTTGTGCGGCCGGGGACCTCGGGGTTGAGAAAGACAAAGGGCCACACGTCCGTGCCTGTGAAATGCCTCTTGTCTCCCCAGTTGACTCATAGCCCTTGTAAGCCCCTGAATGGAGCCTCTTAAGGGGAGCGGAGCTCCTACCACGCAGATTTYAATGCGGCCCCTCTCCTTGCTCCGCTTGGCATAAACAGGGCAGAGAAAGTGCCTTTGCCCACGGCGCTTCTGCAACGCCTTGCTTGCAGCAAAGCGTAGCCRTGTGCTTACCCGTACACCGACTGGTCCCATCTATATTTCTCAGCGATATCTCAATTGTAAGAGGCTTTTGCTAGCAATCATCATCGAGAACTTGCAAAATTATTCCTTCCCTCTTCCTTCGGACCATGTGCACTCTGGCTGCGCTGCACTTCGTCCCTGCTCCTTCTCGGCTGCTCCCCAGTCCTCAAATCCGCTTCTTCACTCCAGCTCTAGCGCCGCAAACCCCCTTGCTGGGTCTGCCGGCAGCACCAAACGGCAAAGTCCCCGCCGCCTCGGTCTCCTAGGAGCGGACAGCCGTTCCCCCGCCGGCGCACGGACATCTCACCGAAGACGGGCAAGCCTGCCCCGGCACCTGCGATTACAACCGCTTCGCAAAAGGAGGAAGTGAAAACACACTACGCGCTCACTCATGTGCAAGAACGGTTAATGCCTTCGGCGTTCGGTAATCGCACGGACACAAGCGTTACCTGCAGATCTTGGAGTTCACAGCAGCATCGTTTGTTTGCTTTTAGGAGGACTCCTAAAATGCAAAATGCTTTGTATTAAGTGTCCTAAGTGCTACTTACCTAATAAACAGGATTGCAACTTAAAAAAAATTAAAAAAAAAATCTGTGTGCAGTGGGAATTTTATCACCTTTTTACACAGGAAAATAATTCTGTGAATTAAAACGTCTCTACCACTTCCTGTTCTGCTTCRTTATTTATTGTTCACCCACTGCCTTTTGCTACGGCTGTTAAAGAAGATGTTCCTGAAGTGTACTTACAGTTTAAATCCTCATTGCAAAGCAACAAAATGTACTTTATCATCTCAAAGTAATCTAATCAGAAAGGCTCATGGAAATATTTATATACATACATTTTTATGGTAATTTAGTAATTGATAAGCTTAAAGAAATAATCTTTCTCTTCTATTGCATATTATACACCAGAGACCTTGAAATACTGTATTCGATATTGTGTAAGTTTGCCATTTTATCTATTTAAAATAAATATGGAGTTGATTAACTTTACACAAAAGTTTTCTAGTGTAAGAAGAAGACTGCTACTTGTGCAGTGTATTACTACGTGGACTGACTTGTCTAAAAAAATGTAATCCTATCTGTAACCTTTTTCTCTGAATTTCTTTAAAATATTGAGAAATGTCTGCAAAAAAAAAATGACAGTAGCCACTTGAGTCCAGCTAATGTTCTGGATAAAACTGTGAGGCATAACAACTATGCTGAAGTTTTAAATAGTGGCACTGAAACTCTGGAGGCAGAAGAGCAAGAGATGCAGTCAAACCCCGAGAGGAAATGAAAAAACCCATTAATTACAGAAATAAACATTGCACTCACAGGCTACACATTTCCTCCCGCAGCCTCTATATATCCTGCAGCATCCCCCGTAGGTCAAAAATGTACTCTGCTAGCTGCGGCGTACGGAAGAGGTTTAGCAAAGCAGACTAAGATTCACCAGATCTGCCAGCCTCAAACAGTCCTCACTCAAGGGCAGGCTGGCGGATGGGTAGGGAAACACGTAACCCCAGGAAGTACCCAAGCGGCAGGTAAGCTGTCTTCTCGGTGCTTTCCCAGGCGTCCTCTGCCGGCTGCTGGCCCCACGGCTCTGCAGAGCGCTGCCTGCACGCGAGTCCTCCTTGACGGCTCGCTGCTCGGCCGCTCTCCGGCGTTCAGGTGCAGCAGGTGCGCAGGAAACCGCGGACACACGGGCTGCAGCCGGCTGCACGCTGGTGACAGTCAAGGGAAAAGACAGCTACAGTTCCCTTGCTCCAGAAGACAGTAAYGAGGCCAGGAGAGGATCCCATCCAGGCAGAGCCAAAGTACCCAGCCAGGAAGGAGTAACTCTGGTCTTAATTATTTATACATAGCCAGAAATTCCCCAGTTTAGTCGAGCCTCTGGAAAAACAGTGTCATCTCTGGTGTATTCAAATTTAATGCAGAACCAAAAGGACTTTTCCAGAATTTGGAAACCACATGCAGTCTCTGTAGAGACAAAATTGCTAGTACGTAACACTTTCCTGTATGACCTCTTCCTGCAAGGGCTGGACTACCACTGCTCTGCCCCTGCGGCACTACTTAATGCTCGCTTCACATCCTGGGCAACTGCTAGCCCTGAGAAACAACATTAGGAACATATTTGTGGGGGCTTTTTTGGTATTAAGAGATATTTTGCCTTTTTCAAATGAAGTGACATGCCCTGTCTCCTTAGGTTCTTCCTTGCATTTCCTCTTCCCATGGGTCCCGCTTCTCGCAGCAGTGAGCAAGGAGGAAGCCTGCAGTGAAGGACCAGTCATCCCCTCAAGCTCGGAAGTCCTCACTGCACACAGTGGTGATCTAGAGGAGATTTTCTGGCAAGGCATGAAGAGATGAAATCGTAGTACCAAGAAAAACACAGAGAAACAGGATGTTTCTTTCCTCAAGAGCCTGCCAGACAAGTGTGTAACGACTGCACAGCAGCATGAGCTGAGACAAGGTGCTCCACTTACCCAGCCAGCGGGGTCTGATTCGCGAARGGCATGCTCCATCTTTTCTTAGATGATAGCAAGCCAAAGGATGCAAAAGTGGCCCTTAGGTGCAGGCTGCAGCCTGGGGCATGCAGACCCCTGCCAGGGTCTTTTGTAAAGGCAAACAGCAACAGGCTCTGGCATGTAGCACTGAAAAAGAGAAGGGGAGAAGTCAACGGAAGCTGCTTTTGTAAATCTAACATGCCTGAACTTGTGCAAATGGGTGGATCCAAGGTCAAAATGTCACCTTACTGTCATAAATAAATACCACAAAGCGTAAAGACACTTCATCCTGTATAGCGCAGCACTGCGCCTTGACAGGGCAGGGATGACCTGCTGCCCCAAGAGATTTGGCGACAACCCGGAAGCCTACTGGCTCACCGAGCTCCATCAGGAGAGCCAAAACAAAAAAGTAAGCCAAAAGCCAAAAGCCAAAAAAAAAAAGCAGGCTGCGTATTACTCCTCCTCTCCTGGCTCTTGAATTAGTGCCTTTGTAATGTTGCCACCTCACTCTGGTCATCCTTATGTTGAGAAGGGAGGAAAAAAATCTTTTCAGATTTTCAAAAAAAAAAAGTATATATATTTGTATAGTCATTGTCTATCACAGAAGTCAATAATTCTCCAGAAGAGTGGTAAGCAGTAGCTCATGGTAGCAGTTTCTTCCCTTATTGCATGCAGCAGCCCTCATACTGCTCCACCATACATGAACATGAAGGACTGTCCCCAAAGGCCCAGGTAAAAATCTCAACACACCTGACAAGCGGCTACATTCATGCGCTGTGAATTATGCACTGTGCCTAGATCAGTGTGACTGCTCTTGATCCATAAACCTAAGCATATGAAGACTTCATTTCAATATGAAGACCTTCTATATGACAGATTTTTGCACGGAGGAATATTTCAGCAATATCTTGTGTAAATCTTAATAGAAAGTTCAGCAAAAAAAAATGGTTAATAAGTATCATTTGGGCATCTTGGTTTAGCTCAGTTGGTTAGAGYGTGGTGCTGCTAATGCCAAGGTCGTGGGTTCAATCCCCGTATGGGCTATRCTGACAGTTGGACTAGATGATCTCCAGAGGTCCCTTCCAACCTTACCATTCTATGATTACCTCTATGATTCTATGATCGTCATTACAGTATTATCTGTATCATCAATCCTCCAAATATTTATACATGTAATTYTGTTTCTTGTGTGCATATGAGATCTCATTAATGAATCTACTGTAGTTTGCCAAACCACATTTTCTCCCAGATATTGTTTTTCCTTTGTTCATATTTGTTTTTAAAGCAGTTTGCCTGTTAAAGTGCCTTCCCTCAGTAAGGGTCTGCTTTATTTTCATAGAGTTAGTTCTTATAAATAGTCCTCCTCAGATTTGCCACTCAACTGTTGCAGCATTGGAAAACTGAATATAAAACAGAGTATAAACCTAAATGAAATTGCCTTACAGAAATTGATTTTTATTGTCTCAGCTGATAGAAGTGCAGAATGTTAAAAGCATACTGAAAAGTAAGTTCAATTAAGTGTTAGTAATCTGAGGTATCATTAGTAACATAAGCAAAGAAACGTTTTGATTCACTACATGTTATTTTCAGTTTGGCACTATTGCTCAGAGTAGCTGCAGTCTGCCAGGAGGGAGAAATCTTATAGCTGAGCAGGAGGGAGCCGAGTAGTTTTTCAGCTGCTTGTTCTTAAGTGTTGATTGCCATCCTGCTCAGGCGTGGAGGTGGGAGGGTGAGGGGAAATGGGAATGCGGTGTGATACATCCTGTGCTAATTGGGTCATTAACAAGGTGCTACCAGCAAGGTGGGTGCTGTAGGTCCCAGGTCAGCTTTCTGGGCTTAAATGTGTGTCTCCTCTTTCTGAGCTGGCTTCCTTTGAACAAGGTATTCTGGGTGTGTGTTTAGGTGACAATGTTGGTGGTGATTATAAGCCGGGGGGGGGCGGGCTGAAGGAAGGATGTCTTCTGCCACTCTGCAGGTGCTGCAGCTGCTTGAGCTGAAGCAGAATTGGTGGAGAAGACCTCTTCTTATCAAGAGCCTGAAGTTGTGTATGCAGTTAAGATCACAGGTTTGGCTGTTCTGCTGCCTCTGTGTGTGCCCTGGGGTTCCTTGCACCTGCCTGCAGCCGGTGCCTCCCTGGTGCTGCTCTTCTACTTGTTTCCATTGCAGGACTCTTCTGCAACCTTGTTGATGCTTCTGGCTGCTATTTCTTTTCTATGCCAGGTTTCCTGTTTTCCCCCCACACTTTTATTTATTGTTTCATTCCCCCCATTCAGCTGTACTAGGAGCTGGGTTTATTGCTCACTCTCAGCTTTGCTTTGTGTTTGCCTGGGATGCAAGTTATTTAGTGTGCCAGTGCTGCTAATCCCTTGTGTAGTGGAGGGGAAAAGAAAGGAAGGCTTTTATATTATATATATATATATATATATATATATATATTAAAAAAAATATAGTATTAACTTTTTTGCAAGATAATAGCTGTTTTGCCTCAGCAACAGAGGTCCTGGGAGGTGTGTGAATTGTTATATGACAAACTATAAAAGTGTAGGATGTACTTTCTGCTTCAGGTGAAAGCTGGTGGTAAATGGGAGGGATTTATATGCTGCTAAGGTACATCCCCGAGGAGTGAGATGCCTGTAAAGTAGTGTAGCTTTTTAATCTGAATTAAAAGCTAAGATTAACATCTTCAGATGATGGTGGCCTTGAATCAACTCTAGTTGTTGTGTAAATCATCTGCTGACTCAACCTTTCACACTTAATTACTGTGAATACACTAGGGCTTTACTGTCAATCATGAAACAACTTTATTTTTTGATCTTTCATATATGTCATACTTGATTTCGTTTTGGATTCCAATAAGAAAAATAAGTGGTTTGATGTTTTGGCTCTTGTTGTGGTTGTGGGGTATACATGTTTTTGTTACTTTTTTTGTTTTGCCTTTGGATAAGGCTAAAGGAAAAAAATGAATTCATTTGGTTAATACTAGAAAAGGCATCTTCTTGATGAACTTCTAGCATCCAGTGAAAGCTTTCAGGCCAAGCAGTGAAAGTTTTCAAAGTGAAACAAGTGATAATATAGTATTAATGAACAGTGTTGTACAATTTCAGTGGGTGATGCTGGATACTGGTACTGATGGTTGTTTACAGTGCAGAAATACCTGCATGTGATATTTCTATCTTGGAGAAAGTGATTAATTACCATTCTCTATCTTTCCATATACCATACTACATATCCAAAGTGAGTTGGGCATTGCTCTGAAGTATTGATTGCTTGATGAAGTTTTGCTGCTTCCAAAACTCATAAGGATTAGCTGAAGTTGATTTAAAATATTAATCTTTGGGAGTTTAATAGTCCTCCTCCTAAAGTCAAAGGAAGTTTTGAGCCTTAACCAGGGGAAGAGAATGGACTGATTTCATAAATCTTGGGTTTCCAGAATAATATTAGCTAGCTCAGCTCAAACTTGGCCTTTTCACAACTGACCTCTTGAATGTTACTATTAAATGAGTTGTGGAGAGAACTATGAAGTGGCCATAATAAGCAATGAGGCCTCATTTGCCTCACACAAAAAATAGCCTCATTTGGACTATGTAGAGTGTGTTGGTCAATCCTTAGTGCAAATAAAGAGATGACCTGAGAGGTTGAGAGTGTAAACTGTCCACATCTTCCAAAAAACTTTGCATCAGAGTATGTTTTGATTTGCAACTGGCTCAGTGGGAAATCTGCTAGAGCCAAGATCTCATCCTCTGTTTCCCAGTCCCTTAGACATGACACCGATTTCCTTTTCAGAAGGCTTACTTCTATCTGCTCAGCGTGGGCACCTCCTTCACTCTATGTTAAACAATAAATTTCTTTCAGTTTAATTAAAACACTTCTGTCTGCTATGATGCCATTGAATATATTTTTAATTATAGTGCCAGTTCACAGGTCCCTAGCCCTGTAGGCACAGTGGTCAGACTGAATTCATAAATGGGGGGGAAAAAAATGATGAGAACAAATCCTTAGGGTATTTCCATCACTCATGAAATGTGTGAGAACAGAGAAAACAATGCAAAGGTGATAAATTCTGAAAAAGGAGAAAGATCAGCAATCTTGCAGAACGACGCTCTGCTCCAGCCTTTCCTTCAGCGTGACAGGAACTTCTCCATCCATCATTGTGCCCTGAGCGCTGCGGGACAGCTCTGCTCTGGCCCCTTTAATAAAGTTTCCCCCYYCCTYTTTAATGCCACTCTGTACAATACCCTGGCTTTAACTATGCAAGGAATCTCTTTGCTCTTTTATCCTTCTCACAGGATTACTTGGTCTCTTGCTCTGTGCCACACAAGATACCCACTGGTTTCCTCTCTCTCTGCTGATCGTGTGCTGTTCCTCCTGTTCTTGGAATATTGGGCAGACTTGGTTGGCATGAAGCTGACGTAGCGGGGCCTAAGTTTGTGTCTTCTGGCGGAGCACACCACTTCCTCTGCTCGCTTCCTCTCCTTTACCACACTGTCATAGGTTRTAATATATGGTAATACACGTGAGGYGGCATTTCTATTTATAGGTACAGACGGCTATATATGAAGAGTGGAAAATACGTTGCTGCATAATGTATGCAGAAAAACTCATAGATGAACACTTATCCTTGTATTTAGGAATGTTTGTGTCRTGAAATACTTGTAAACTGAGCCAAAGGTATCCTGTGGGAAATCTCAGTTRTCTTMATGCTGTAYGGGGTTTTTCYTGCCATTTATTTATTTATTTATTTTTATTAGATTCTGGCAACTCAATGTCTATGTTGTCTTGGAATTTCCTTTAAATTGATCTAAATATCCTCCTCTTCACAAACCTGACTTAGTCCTTGACAACCTGCCCTCAAAGAGGGGCTGCTGGAATTACCGTATACGATAACTGCTGCAAGGAGGAGCAGCCAGCACTGCCYGCGCCTTCGCAGAGACATGGCGCTCCCGTCGGGATCTCCGCTGCGAGCGGCTTGCTCGCTTCCGCGCAAAGCTTGGTCTGGGGTCCTCTGGGCCCAGCCTTGGGTTAGCAAAGGCTCAAATGCATGCGGCAGCTTCGGGGTGTGGGTTGACAACGCTGCTTAGCTGATCTGATGGCTCCTGGGTGTTCAGCGGGAGCAATTCCTCTYGCCTCCAGTCGGGCATTTCCATGCTGGTAAGGAGCCTTGCTGAGCTGACTCAATTTACCGAGCGTGCAGAAACCAGTTGTGTGTGGAGGGAGAAGGGTCAGGCTGGGCCCGGCATAATTCAGCCAGAGCCGGGACTAATTGGCATAGTTGGAGGGAGTAGGRCGGCCTCTCTTAGCAGTAATGAGCTGCCAGACTTCTGAATTTTACTCTGAACTGCTCATCTCCTTCCACCCCTTTCTTTAGCCTGGCTCTGGTGTTCCTCTGGCCTTGTGATGAGTCACTTCAGCATGCTAAATTGGTGGAAAACGGATGATTTTTTTTTTTGGGGGGGTGTTGGGGGTGTGTGTGCCTGGCTCGCCTTCTGAAGTGGCTCAGTGTAGGGTTAGATGAGGACTAGAGCAGGCRTAGGGAAGGAGCCAGCAAATGCCCAACCAGGGGTGGGAAGGAGGGTGGGAGCAGACAGCAATTAAATTGGTTTAAGCTGTTGTTGGTTTGTGGCAACCTGAGCCAATTTTAGGGGTGGCTTAAGCACAAGTGTAAGGATATAGTTAAGTGCTCTAGCAAATGAAAGCATTTTCCTTAGTTAATTCTAAATTTGAGCACTGGAGTAGCTGGGGGTTTTTTGGTTTTTGTTTTTTTTAAAACATTCATATGAAGCACTAAAATGTTATGTGTATTTATAGTCAAGGAGGCAGCTCCTAAAAGAAAGGATTGTATCCCATTATTTGCTAGTCACTCCTGCAGCTGAAGGAGCAATGCCTGTTGTTAAAAGAGGCTTCTGCTGAAAGCCTTTGATTGTCTCCCTGTTCGGAGCAGGACCAGGAAGGAGACTCCATCTTCAGAGCCGGGAAAGGAAACAGGTTTTTCTCTTACAAATGCGTATCAGTTGTATTTTATGGCAGTCGCTTTGTTCAGTTTGTTGCTTTATGTGTTCCTATTTGCCCCAGAAAGGAGAAATTGCTTCCAAAGTRTATCGGGTGGCTGGTGTCTGTCAGCACTCTGTAGAGCCTGGGTCACCTTCTCTGTGGTAGAGTTGCTGGGCTGCGTATGCAGGGCAATGCTCGAAAATATGGCACTTTGCCGCAGCTCTGCTTTGCTGTAATCTCTGAAGCCTCGYATCAAGGTTGCCTCTTATCTCTCCTGCCAGTGTGGATTCATCTCTGGACGGATCTGCACATGAATGGCTGCAGATCGAATGGGGGGGGGGGGGGATAAGAGCTTCCTTTGTGCCCGTAACTACCAGAGGTGCCATCAAGGAACATGCCAAGACCTTAATGAAATAGTGCCGGGTACATTTTCCCTCTCACTGGGGCAAGCCAAAGAGGATGGAAGCACGATGGCTTGTGTTGTTTCATCCAGGGTTTCTATCCAAATAACAGCCATTCTCTGTGCTGCAAAACCGGTGGAAATGGCCTCAGCAGACTGCCAGGCCATTTTGTACAGGAATCTGCTGGCCCACAAAAGCAGCTAAACAAAATTACAAAGCACCAAAACCGAACATTAATAAAGGAAGCAGCAGTATTCAAGGCACTTCATAGAGGGCCTCATTCAAAAACAAAATCCCAAAATATCAGTGGGAAGATTTTGCTGCTTTCAGTGTGCTTTGTACCAGGCCATAGGCCTGGATGTCGCCACGTGTGATGGAAACTATGCAGATAACTTTGGAGCTGCATGCAGCAGCAATGCACAGAAAAACCTGGAGTATTTGGGCCTTTTTTTAACAGGAACACAAGCAGTCCTCTCTCTCTCTGCTCCCAAATATGTCATATATCTCCCCTTTCTGGTACCTTATAACTGCTCACGTTGAGCTGTAATGAAAGGCAGAAGAGAGAGACAGATAACTAGTGCAGTTGCATGAGATCTCACCCCGCAGCTTGTTATATAGCTATTCTGCACACTGTGATGGGTTGACACTGTGGGGATTCTTGGGTCTGGAGTTGCTCTTCACCCTGTCTTCCCTATGGCAGCTGCAGATAGGCTATTGATTTTCCTCCTTGTTAATTAGAAAAATTTTGAAGAAAAAAAAAGGGGGGGGCTCACTTCCTATCCATTCTTCTTAGTTCTTTAATTTACAAATAGCTTTATTTTGGGCTTTTCCTGTTTCCTGCCTCCTTTATGAGTTACCGTTCAATGACTCTGCTACTTATTTAGTAGTAATATGTGACTCACAAAGTGTCTGGAGTTTTGCTTTGGGAAGCATTAAGATGGGAATTAAAGGGGAGAGRGGAGGATCCTATTTCTACCTGGGATTTGCTCTGCAGTAACTTGACTGATCTACAATAGATTCTGTTGTTCAAGGTGGGGGAAGGAAATGTGTACTGTTTCAGTCTKTTTTGCTATTTACATTTGAAAATGAAAATAAGTATATCTGTCTAGGGAATATATACAACTCCCTTTACTTCAGCCTCAATCTTTAATTACCTTTGCAACCCTGCTGTGCAGCAATAAAATGCTATTATCTGCATTTCATTTCTTCTCCTTAGATAAGGAAGGCAGGCAAGCAAGGCTAAGGACTGGTGGAAGCCAGACCCTAGGCAAGAGGTTTATGATCTTGATGCAGCAGATGGAGGCTTGGTGGCAAAGCAAACTGCAGCAAATTTGCATGCTGAGTGGAGAATTTTCTACTTAGCCAGCAAAAAATGTGAGACTGAGGGGCCTGTCTTGGTACTCAGCATTTCACTGCCTGAATCAAAGACACATGGAAGAGCTCCCGTCCTCTTTGGATCCAGAATTTGTGTTTATTTCATAAGGATTCCTATCCTTTATCCAGTCACCCAAATAAACAACTTAGGCTCATTGCAAAGGACCACYGCACAGGTAGAGAAATGACTGAAATACAGAGCGGGGTTGCGGTGTATAAGACAGACACTGAGCAGCTTGGCATGGTGAACACTGAGTGGCAGAGTAAATTTTAATGTTTAAACAACAGCTAAACCCAATTGTGATAACAGTTAAAGTCAAAACAAAGCAAAAAAAAAAAAAAAAAAAAAAAAAATCCCTGAAAGTTACTTTTGATTTTTCAGCTCCTTTAGTGTTGGCAGCTGAGCAAATATGTTGTGCTTAGGGTCCTAAACACTGGCTCTTCATAGCACTTCAAGTCCACCACCTATGCTGGTGACTTCCCACTCAGCCAGTGTTATTTTCTTTGGTTTTCCTCCCCCCCCCCCCACCAAAGTTTTGGGTGGTTTTTCTATTCTTCTCCAATTTCCCTTCATGTAAGGACCTTTATGGGGTGGGGGGTTGGGGAAATTCTTCCTGTTAATGCAAATTGAGGAAGAGATTTGAATGAATTGTTTCTTTTGATGCTGCAGTAGTCTATGTATGTGCAAGGATGAAACTCCATAACCTGATGTAGTAGGGTTTTTCTACAATATGAAAGAAGAGCAGTTGTACACATTTCAGATTTGTTTGAAGTCTTTTTTTTCTGAGGGGGTCACTTCTTTATTAAGCCGTGAATCACAAAGTGTTGGGAGTAAGCAGAATGTGCACTTTGACTCTTCATGGGCAAAACATTTATCTCGTTACTACATGCTTTCAACAAGATTCCCTTTATTTCTAAATATCCAGTATGCTATTAAATGCAGAGCACAAAGCGGAGTGGGAATGTGTTATTTATGAGAAAGCTGTCAAGCTATTTACTGCTGTAATATTGATGAGGCTCCTTGGTCAGGTCACGTTAGAGTAGCGTGATAGGAAATGAAAACTCTCCTACAGCTCTGAAGCCACAGCGTGGGGAACTTGATTTTTAAATTGCCAAGTACCTGTCCAGAGGAAAATAAAAGGATGTTGCCAGGAAGCAGGTGTTGCATGCAGTTTTCAAACTGTGTATCAGATTTGTAACTTGCTGTTGAGGTCACCAGCATTATTAGTAGGTCRTAAGGAGCTGTGTGCTTTTGATTTCCCCTTATCAAAAAGGATTTGGGTTTATTGCAGAAGTTCTGACCGTGCGGTGGTGCTCGCTGCCTTATTGCACCTACTGCGAAAGGTCAGTCAGTTCTGGCTCAGACAAACGCTTTCTAGCCAGAGTCCTCCTGACAATAAACTATAAATGTTTTGTCTATAACAAGGTGATGAGAGCTTGGTATTGCACAGTTTTCCCATGCCACTGGAAATCTTTTTGTTTCAGCCTGGCAACAATTGTAAACAAAGCCCCATGGGTTTGGGACTTTCTCCTAGTGTTTTCAGGGAAATGCATTGGTCCTCTCACTGAAGAGATACAGTCCGTTACTCTGAGCTTCTAAGAAAAAGTGGCTGGGGAGTTAAAATGGAAATCTCCCTACACCACTAAGAGAAGTATGTTCCCCCAGGGAGTGATGCTGTGGGGTGGGTGCCCCTGTTGAAGGGTGCTGAGGGGAGCTGTGGAAATAGGGACGCTCTGGTGCTCCCTTTGGAGAGGAGAGSTTGGAGCTCCACGAAGAGGATTTAGTCATAACCCTCGGCATTTCTGGCTGACCGACTTTTCATTAATTTTACTTGGCAGGGACGGGGAGGGGAAATCTTCTGTTCCAAGATTGTGAGCTTGCTTGTATATCCAAAATGGAAGACTGCAAATAGAGACTCATTAACTGACCTAGCACTGGAGCTTTGTTGAACACTGTCACCAGAGCATCCAGTAGCTCCATCGTCTAATAAATAGATATTTGAATTGTGTGAGAATGAGAAAGCCCAGCTGYTGAGATCCTGGAGCCTGTTTTCCCAGCACAAAGTGATTACACTRGACTGCTTTTAAAAGAAGTCTCCAAGAGGTTTGTGGAGAGAGTGGAAAGTATACAAWATTACCACCAGAGGAGATGGCGTAGTGGAATCAGAGTGCCATAATGATGATTTCATTGTGCAACAGGTTTAAAATACTATAACAAAGCTGTTACTATGTGAGAGTGTGCAAGGGTAAATGCTTTGCTAACACTGAAAGGCTGCACACATGAAATTCTGACTATTCCAAAGAGATGAGCAAATCTGGGCATTGATCTTGTATGTGGAGAAGAGCTGAAGAACTAAGTTATACTGGAACCTGTTCCCTGTGAATGGGATGTAGTAGACCAACATGAGAGAATCCTCTGCATAACTCYTTGAGAAGGGTGTAATGACATAGCAAGAAAAACTGCCTCTGAGGGCTACCCGGAACCTAATCTATCACTGTTGTGAAGTGGGGAGCGAAGATATGAAATGTTACAACAGACCTGAGAGACCCCAAACAAACAGCTAACTGTAGAGCTCTTTATACAAAACAAAAGGAAGAGACTAAGCACCCTGAGATCTCTTCACATGTAGAAAGTGTGTAASGATAGTAAGAGAAGCAAAGGCTCCTTATCTGTCCCTAAACTTGATAGGCACTTCTGGTTTTTGACCTGAAAGTTTCTGGTATCCCTGCAGATCTGTTGAAACCGGCACACWGTGCAGTCATGAAAACAACTTTGTGAGGAGGGAAGCAAGCTTGATGGTCAYTGATGATAGAAGATCTTGGAAACAGCAAACAGAGCTCACAGTAACTTCAGRCCAGTAAATGCAGACTGAAATTCTTTTCCTTCTTCCATCTGCCCCATGCTCGTTGCCCTAACCTGTGGCCTACAAGGGGAGGGGAAGATTTAATGCTTCCTTCTGCTTACTTTCAACCCTATGAATATTGAGGTTTTTGCTGCACACTAGTAGGCTATCAAGAGGGGGCTTCACTATCCTTGCTCCTATCCATCCCTTAATGCTTAATGGGCATTTCTAGGAGGTATGGCTTTGAGTCCTTTCTGAGTTAGAAGGGAGTTGAGCCCAAGTCTCCCTACATCTTCAATCAGTGCCTTAAATAAAAGGCTACCATCTGAAAGGTTCAAAGAATGCATGTATGTTCTTTAGGAGATAATTTGGGGCTGTGAATCTCCAACAATCAGAAGTGAACCTTCCTGCATACCTTCTCCAATATTAAAGTCTGGGAGCAGAGAAGGAGTCTGGAGACACGTCTGTTATTTTCTATTGAATCATTCTGGCAGCTCTGTGCTGTACTAACATGAGCCTCAGGAGGGCTGGGTTTTTTGAGGGTACTTCAGATCACATTTTTGAAGTGTGGTCTTGAACTGTATATTTGCAGTTACAGACTGCTGCTGAAAGAGGTGCCCCTCAACCGTGGTTTCTGATTCATCTCTCTCTGCCTCAGATATAGCTGTTGTACAGCTATAGGCGAACTGGCACAACTTGTTAACCTGATGACAAGGGGCTTATGGGGTGTGGGTRGAAAGGGCAGATGGGTTAGTTTTCTGAGAGATTAAGCAGAGTGGACTTGACACTGAACAGTGTTGGTTGCAGGATCACAAAATCCAAAATAAAAGAAATGGTGAGGGCATGCCATTGAAGACAAATAAGGTTAGAGAAGAATTTGGGACTGACCCTTCCAGCAGTAGCCTATGGTTATGTTGGATTAGAAGCAGCATCAAATACCACCCTTAGCAGTACACTTTACCTCTAGTTTCAGGCAATTCCAAAGATGCATCATAAAGTACTGTACCTAGAAGCACAGTCTGATCATTGCCATGTAGTGTCTGACCCCGTGAACCACAAATTATCCCATGCATGATGAAAAGTGCCTTCAATTCATCTTGAAAGTAGTGAAGTATTTTCAAGATCTGGCCTTGRTAAACTGGAAGATTTTTGCTGCATCTTAAGTGCATGAATTCAATGAACAGGATGTTGGTGAGTATATTTTATATATTTCCAACAATTCCTTCTGTGTGCTTGTGGAGAACGATTATTTTCCTCTGTCTACTTAAATTTCATTTCTCTTTCTGTTTCTAGTTTCAACAAAATGATACAAATTTTTCTTACCCTTCACACTTTTTTCAAAAGGTAGAAAATAAATTCTCCTGTTCTTCATAAATGCTTTGATTCTCTCCTCCTTCCAGCTCATTCAGTTCTGAGTGGAATGGCGTATGTTGTCAGATACATAGCAAAAGWAGTACATAACCCAGAACCTAATAAAATAACAAATCTAGTGTGCTCTCCTGGTCTGCAATCCTTCAACAGGCTCCCTTCATTAAACATAAAGCCATGTGCTTCCTAAAACAGATCACATCCCTGGTTCCACAATGTGGAATGCGTTGCTCTCACTGTATTTCATGCGGCTTTCTAATTTATAGCAACATAGCTTTTATTCTTACAAGGATTCTTAAAGTACTAAATATATATATATATTTATATATCTTTCAGAGACCTGTAAACTACATAAAAAGAGGTATTTCACCACTCCCACTGCTGTGTCTGGAGGCGAGCAGCACTACTTGCATCTAACCTTGTTCACCTCATCTTTATTCCTGGTACAGGAATTCCTGCAACAACTCAGATAGGCTTAACCTCTTCAGGCATTTTGGCTGTCCAGGTGAAACCCCCAAGTAAGTCAGTTGGCTCCAATGGAGTTGTTCTGCATTTACACTGGGGTACCCCAGGGCAAGTTTTAACCACAGACTCGCTGTAAGCATCCATTGCCTGCWCTGTGTTTCTGTGGCACGAGTGGTGATGGAGCACCCAGGAGCACTGACAAGTCACAGAAATGCCCTGTTTGTATTCTGTCAGCTCTTCTATGTTCTGGTATTTCTGTTTCACTACTGTTCTAAAGGAAAGGCTAACAAAGTCAGCCTCTAGCTGGTATTTGCTTGGGCTACCTAACAGCACTGGTGAGTAGAGGACTCTGATGAAGGTTCTCCATATTTGATTAAGGAATGAAGTGTCACTGGGAGGGAGAGAAAGCTGAATGTCTTTGCAGAAAGATTTCATACCTTGCCATGTTGCATCTTGACATTTTTAACAATAAAAACCCAGCTCTTTAGAGTGTGGTGGGCTATACCTACTGAAATTGCTGTTTTCATTTTAAGGTGAAAACACCATATAAATCCACACATGTAATTTGAGAGGAGGGGGGAATGGAAGGTAAAATGTGTTCCACTTCATTAGAAATACTGCTTTTCATTTACAAGCACGTGAGAACAGTTTTTCATTCGCTGAACTGTATCTGTTTTTCTGTGCACAACTGTTAAATATATCTCAGTGGGCCAAAATTTCTGCTGAATTAAATAATCATAGTTACATTGATTTAAATGATGTCTTGCTCTTACACAAATAGAACATTTGCCCTGCTATTATAAAATCGCTGAAGTGTTTATTAATCTATTATTGAGTACTCTATTTTTGAGTTTTTTTAAAAAGCCTGTAACCCTCTTAGTTTATAACTAACTACAAAGCTGAAAAGTTAAAGGTGATTCAGAGAATCAGTCTGCAGTAACTGCTGACAGTAATTTTACTGAAGTCAGTGCTATTATCTCAGACTTTCAGTACTGTATCTGGCATCCAAATTTGTTTCAGTAAG
The DNA here is from genome assembly GCF_003343005.1 of Rhea americana. NCBI lineage: Eukaryota > Metazoa > Chordata > Aves > Rheiformes > Rheidae > Rhea > Rhea americana. The sequence continues at coordinate 559,581 of NW_028186945.1, read as the reverse complement.
TCTAAATTTCTTTTATCTAGACTTAGTTTCACCTCAGTGACACATCTTCACCTTGTAGCTTGGCTTTCCTGAAATACTTTGGGTTGAGAACAGAGTAATTTTAGTTTCCATTTAAAATGAATTAAAGATCCAGTTATGCTAATTTAATTTTAAAAGCTTTATCTCCAATCTTCTGGGAGAAAGGTTACTGCACAAAGCTTACAACAGACTTAAAGCAGGAGTTCTTTGGCTTTGAAATGCATCCCAAAGTGACACCCACCCCTCTCCCCTGGCATGCAGCTGGCAGGCTGAGCTCAGAGATTTTGGGCAGTTTGGGGRTTTGACCAGTGGCCTGACCAGGAGGAGCTCTAAGCTGCTGCCAAGCTTTGGCTGGGGACTGGTGTTCACCAGACAAACAACCAGTCTTGACTCATGTCTGTGGAGGGCAGGGGGTGGAWGGGAGATATGTTCCGATGTAATACAGCAGCCCACAGAGTTTTAGTCACATTTAGGCAATTGCAGGGCTTTTCAGCTTGGCTGTGAAGAGGTTAAATCTCAGTCCTGCCCTTATGAGGATTTAAGAAGCTTCATAGAGAAGAAATTACTTTGGAACAGGGTGGAGCTGAAATCAGGAAGAGCATGTTCAATCACAAGTTTATATTATTTAGGCTTTAGAAATTATCCACTGCAAATATTAGGCCAAGCCAGCAAAGAGAAGGGGCATGCTGAAATAATATTAGCAGATAACACATGCTGTCTGTGACCAGCAAGGCTAACCACCCTTCCACTCATTTCTGTCTCACATGGGGAARACTTTCTTGCACTGATCCAGAGCTCAGCAACTGGTTGTGAAAGCAGCTCCCCACCTTTCCTTGAGTCCCCCCCAACACACAYCTTCCTCATATCTAGCCTTTGCCTAATATTACATGAGAGCTGCTCAAATAGTAGTGGAGTTGTTTCTCACTTGCTCTAGCAGAGTATGGAAAAATATAGGTCACAGAAGACAAATGGAATTAAGTGTGTGTTATCATGGAAGCTATACAACTATCTCTATGCTGCTACTGAAGTAAGAAAAAGGGTGATGAATAGGCCCAGCTGCTGGTTTGCATACCAGGGAACTGCTGGCCCCTTGCAGGGTCCCAGAGGAGTCAGCAGAGACCTCTTTGGGCAGAGTGTGCAGATGAGATTGCTAAATTAGAGCTATACCATGAAACCTGGAGYGGGAATAAAACTTCTCAGGGTTCAGGTGTCTTCTGTACTTGGCCCAGGAGAGAGAGGGTGAGGGGAGCAAAGTCCTCACTGAGCCAGGAGTAAGAATGAGTTAAAGTAACATTTGCTCTCAGTGTCTGTGGAAAACCCTCCCTGAACTTTTGCTCACTGTGATCTCAGTAATCATAAAAGGGCTCAAGTTTTCTCATGTGGCATTTGGTGTCCCCATAGCACGCTTGCCAGGAAAGTACTCGTCGGCTTTTGGACGTGAGCTGTAAGCCAGACTCAGCTGCTCAGGGCAGCTCACGCTCRTGGCTATCTGCAGCAGCTCATTAAATGCCTCCTAACAAGTTAAGCTGCATACGAATAGAGAAGGCGATTTTAAGTGATGTACCAGCTAGGATACTGATAGCATGTTTCCTGCCCCCCTCCGTGCCAGGATGTTAACAAGCCAGTGATCAGCAAGCACATCAGGGAAATGAGCTTACAGAAAGGACTGGAAAAATGAGTTGTGGGCTTGCTCTGTTCACAGAACTCTTCCCTTGTAACTATATGTGTCAGAAGAGTGGGAAAAAAAAAGGCAGCAAGAGTTGGCAAATGTGTTCTTGCTGAGAACATTGCATTGAAAATAATTCTTAAAAACAGGCTGTCTCTTACCCTTCTCTCTTTGGATGTTGATTGGGGTAAACTTTGGAGTTGGGTTTTTTTAATAATACAAACATAAGTTAGAAGATGTTGAAGTAAGCTGAAGACTTTAAAATGGGAAGTCCCTTCTCTTGACTTTTCTTTTTCCTTCTTAATTCTGTTAATTTTTTTAAAGAGACTTGAAAGAGAAAAAAAAAATCTTTGTACAGACCTGTAACTCTCAGGCAGAAAAGGTTTAGCATCCTCTTCAAAAGACTGACATCACTTCAGTACATTGTTTTGTTTACACTAGCCTACTTTGGCCTCTGTTACGATAGCTAACCCCTTGTTGTAGTAACATGCCCCAAGACTCTACGGTTTAAGACAATGTGCTAGTGTTTGAACAAGAGGGGTCTTGGGAGCACCTTCTGCTGAATATTGATCACTAAATGCTCTACATGAGGTAAAAATCTATCCTCCTGGGGGTACAGGAAGGTTTGGGGTGGACACAGTATAAATATCTTAGGAAAAGATTCCCCTCCTTTTRAAAGGAAAAGGAAATGAGGAGTTTGCAGTAAGCAAGGAGTGTTCTGGGGAGAATAGGAAGCTTTACAGGACAAGTTCTACCTCATCAGTCTAGTATCAATACCACTGAGGCTGCTGCCTCAGGGAACATCCCCACTCTATCCTTGACAAAGCTGTTTAATGTACCTAGTATTCTGTTTAGCTGACTGAAGACTGAGGGGTAGGATTTGACTTTCATACATTGGTTCTTTGATGGGCTGTAGCTTTGCTTGGATCTGGAGATGGCATAGAATCATGCCCCCAGCACAGTTTTAGTGAGGGAGACATAAGTTGCTTGAGATCTTCTATGACCTGTATTATTTACATTACTAAAGATGTTGTTAAGCATTATTCCCGTTGTTCACTCAAAATCTCTGCCTAATGCAGATGGCCACCAACACTCTGTAAATACTGGCCTGTGCACAGCTGAAACTTAAGGCAGCATAGAAAAGCAAATATTCAAGATGCCTCATGTAAATCTGGACTTCCTCAGAAATGATGGAAATCAGAGGCTGAAGAAGAAAGAAGTCATTTGAATTACCTGAAAGAGCTGGTTCTTCTTGCTCTTATTCTTTCTTTAGCCCTGCTGAAGTCAGTGTCACGTTGTAAAAGCCAGAGCTTGAGAATGAGCGTGGCTCTGCTTTGTTCAAGATTAAAAGGATTAAGCAGTTTGGACAAGCCAAAGTGGGACACCAGAAGTCCAGAAGATGAGGAGCAGATTCAGCACAAAGTGAGTCAAGTTCCTTCATAATTTTGCTGACTCAAGACAGTAAGGGATTCAGGCAGATGGGAGCTTTCATTTTCTTGCATTTCTTTTGGAATTAACCAATTCCAAAAGAAACAAATTCATTTTGGAATGATCAAATCAGTATCTGACCACTTTTTTCACTCCTGGTGCTGATGGGCTTTTGGCTTCTTGGGTATTAGGGTTTTTTGATATTTGTTGTTGATGGTTTGGGGTGTTTTTCTTTTTTTACATTTGTGCACAAACAAGCTAACCRCTAAAGCAAACTCCAGCACAGCATGCCCGGAAGTGGTTTGAATATGCTGAAGATCAAAGGGAGATGCTGCCCAGTGTGTTTGATGTACACTTGTTTTAAATTCAAGGTTAAAGAAACAGTGAAAGCAAGGATGTACAGAGTGGCCCCCATTGAGAATACATCTGGGAGGTGAAGGGAGACATTTCTCCCTAGAACCCAATAAAACTATGCACATATGCTTCTCCCTGTTGTTAATCCCTTTTGCTGATGGGATGTGRAGGAGATTTTATGCAGTGGTGCAAAATGGAAATCTATTGCAGGAGGAAAGAGTGCTGCAATCCCAGAGGGACTCTTATGTTCAAAACAAAATACAACAATGGAGTTAATTAGCATTGCATGGTTCACAAAATCCCCTCGAGGGGATCTTTCTCTGTTCTAAATCATCACTTCTATGTGAGATGGAAAAGCTCCCACTGAGCAGGCCCCTTCCACAAACTTTTAATAGATATTACCACGGTTTTTCATCATTTGCCATTGGCTTTGAGAAAGGTAACAGCTGAGCCAGGGCTATTCAGCTGCATTAACCAGCTGCATGTTAATACAGAAATACTCTCCTGCTCCTCCCTTCTGCCTCCACCCCCCCACACACACACTGGCCAACAAATTAACTCTTTCCTGTCATACTTTCTTCTGCTGCTGTGACAAAAGATACACAAGCATAACCATGATCAGTAGTTTTTCATAGTAGTGGTGCTTAACAAAGCTAGACAATTAAGCAAGAGAGGACCTCGATGTGGTTATTTAAATGAAACTGATGTATAGATGAAGATCCCCAAATAAGATCAAGGACCAAAACTGTACTCACCCAGTCGAAGGGGCAGTGCCTACTCCAAAGGCCTTACCGCTGAAGAACACCAGGAAGGAAGGCAGGAGGCTAAGAGGAAGCAACTTGCCCAACAAACCCCACAGAAATCAAACCCACATCTCAAGACTCCCACACCTGCTATAACTCTCAGAGCCTGTTGGCACAAGAGTTTCAGCAAGCCTGGCTATACTCTCACTAAAATACCCTGCACCCACACAATGTAATTTCTTGTGCATATTAACCAGGGAGACAATCTGTGCTCTGCTCACTAATAGCATATAGTCAATGAGGATTAGCACTTCTCTGCTAGTTTGATTGGCCCCCAGTCGCCCTCCCACTCTGTTTTGTTTCATGCCAAAACTGATCAGTACCTACACATCCTCCACCAATTTGCAATCATGTTGGCCAGATGGCCAAGCCTCTGTGCGAGTGTGGGCTTGCTGTCAGGTTCAATTCTCGTAACTACAAACTACTGGAATTGGCAGCAATGCTCTGCTGTGAATATACCTGTGCTGCAGCACTGGCCCCTACCTGCTGCACCTCCCTGTTGCTGATCCTGGATCTCCTGTCTCCTGAGGAAAGTAAAGAGTCAGGAAGCCCTGAAGAGATATTGCAATATGGCAATCATTGCAGAAAGCCACAGCTGAAGAAATGTTCGAGTAGGAACATATTAGAACACCTTGTGGCTCTCAGTTTTGAGGGRAAAGTGCTTTGTAAAGGATCAAGTCAGGCTCTGGCAGTGTTTGTACTACCTGCCAAGATCTGATGAGGAAGGGAGGATTTTGTCATGGCTCACCCCTGTTAAACTATGTTTTATTATGATGGCTCCAAGTCAGTTGAGACTGGTAAAGACYGTGGGGCTGACAGGGTCTCTGACAGGGAAGAGATCTTGCAGGTTAGCAGATCTAAGTGTAGGCTCCCTCTAAGCCAGTGCAGAGCTAGGGTGTAGTCCTCTTCCTCTTTCCATTTCAACACTGGATGTTTTTTACTGCTGTCTAACTTAGCTTAATGTATTTTTTAATATTCTCCCTTCATCAGACCAGCATCCCACGGAGTGAGGCCTCAACTTCCCATGGTTGCCTTCCCAGGTGCCTCAAGAGCAACCCTGCTTGGAAGCAAGGATCCCTTCACAACCCAAGAGGGAAAGCCACACTGAGAAGGCAGGATGTTCGGTGGCACAAGCATGCAGGCTGCCAGTCTGAGGCAAAAGACGTCAGTACGAAGTAACTGTCCTTCCTTGCATTTTATTAGCATTTGAATTTAAATGGTGGTGAAGGGAAGTGATCAGTTCTAAAATAAGCTATAATCTAACACAAACCATCTTCCTCTAGCTGTGGCTAAACACAGCCCTCTCCCCGCCCCTCCTTCCTGAGTCTCACCTGGCACACCACAGCGGCACACCACTATCTTCCCCTTTCACACGCGAAAACTGGCAGCCAACCCAGGGCAAGAGGAAATGGTTAAGCACATCACTGATCTGAAAGTTTTTGAGCCCAGCCACTCCTGCCTTCACCTGCTTTTCTTCATTTGCTTCCTTTTTGCCCATTATGCTAATCCCCCTACTTCTCCCATTGCACTCAGTGGCAACTTTAAACTTCATGTTTTTTGTCAATCACGGCCTTACCGCCCTTGGCACACCTGATTGAAAAGTACCACCATCTAGTGGTGACATAGCTCTTGACTGCTGGGTGCCATTTACGTTTGTTGGTCTACTGTGGCCAATATACTGTTGTGAGATAACAACCTTGTAGCACTCGTAGAATAGCACTGATGACATAATGTTTTATGACTTTGTGGACATACTCATAGCTCTTTATAGTATGTCCACAAGCATTTTATTATAGCACGTGAGGAGAGGTTTCACAGGACTCTATCTAGGCATTCTCTGGCCCAGCGCCTAGTCATTTGAACAGTAAACTCCTTTTAGGACTCATGTGAATGTGCATAGAGATAGCAAGACGAGAGACAGAGGATATAATTAACCACTAAAATTTCTCACAATCAKTGCAAAATGCCAGCAGATTTTGTTCATCTCTACCGAGAATGTAAGCGGAATTTAAACACAAACAGGTCTCTGTTCTTGCTCTAGCAGCCTTATTCTCAGAAGTTGCAGGCAGAGGCGGTTTCCTCAGTCTCTGTGTGTGCCCTTTTCTTCTTAAGTCTKCTCTGGGAATTTGCTGTGGAGATGCTGCTGATGCTGTCCTAGTGTAGACCAGCAAAGCCATCTGAAAATGTGATGTGTTGTAGAAATTAAGCTGAATTTCAAGGAGGGATGTGTGAAATTGGCTAAAATCTTAAGGAACTRACTGCATAGAAAAGACTTGCTGTGTCACTTACATGGAAAACACRTGTTGTGTGGTAGGGTGTAATTGTAATGTACTGCAGTTATTCTACAATAACTCTGTATGCAGGCGCCTTTCTGCCATGATTGCAATGCATYTTCCCAGTTCACTATAAACCGAATCCAGAATGTCCATATGCGGAGTTATTTTACAACTGCTCTTCCTGTTGACTTAATTTCTGTGGAAGGAAGTCTGGAGAAACCTGCAGTGTAGGCAAGCCCTGAAGTGACGCCTTCACTTCTGGAGCTGCTGCATTATAGAATAAGCCCGAGATGAATAGTGAAAAGGAATGTGACTAGAAAGACCTTCAGTAAGAGCTGCTAGGAATCTGCATAAGGCAATTTTATGAAATGGACCGAGATGCTAAAAAATTCAGGTGCCTAAACACCTTAAATCATTTCCAGAGGAAAGGTGAAGCCCTATTGTTTGAAATTCTTAAAACTGGCAACACACTGGGAAATTCCCTGTAGAAACAGGCCTGCATTGACTAGTCTTCCAGTGGCATTTCTCGTCTTCAACTTCTATGATTTATGTCCTTATAAATTCCTTTGTGTTATGTACCCACCAGGAAAACTTGCCTATGGCTGGTCTCCAGAACACCATTGTGGAGTTGGTTGAGCTAGGTTGCTCTTTCTTGCTTCGCATTGTCTTTGCCCAAATTTCGATCCAAAAGCAGATACGGGCTAGATGGAGCCATGTCAGATCAGACAGCCACTTTTTCCTGTAGTGACAGACACTCCTAGTTCAGTTCTGCCATGTGATGATTGAGAATTAAAATGCCTTGTCATGGCCAATCAATATCAGGGTCTCTTAGTTTCCTAGGCTCTGGACCATGTTCTTGGCTTCAGTTTTGGTCCATTTTATTTAAAGTAATTGTACTAAGACAAACAGTTAGCCTGGGGAAAACTGATCTGAATTCAGAATCAGTCCCATATCAGTAGAGCTGTTTTGGAATATTTACTTCACATCATTTTTTAGAAGACGATTTATTTCAAAATAGCCCTTAAGCAAACTGTCTATTAATGCAACTCTGTTTCATGTAAACATGCCCAAAGCTTTTCTTTGCCATGTATACAGCAGCATATTTGCATATCAGAAGATTTCACATTGCTTCTCAAGTTACTGTACATGCCTAAATACTTCCAATTGCCACAATAACATTTTGGAAAAAAAGCTTTTACAAATGCTTCGTCAGGCAAATCAGATTTTTCACAGAAGCAGAACAACAATTCCTTTCTCTTAGAAAGATGTTTTCAATGAAAGGAGAGTCAGTACAGTACTTAGTTACAATACTGGCGTGTCAGATGTTTATTGAGTCAGCAAAGGAGATATAAAAAGAGCTGGCAGGGCTCTGCAAATCACTTTGATTTTTTTGYAGTGACTCTACTACAGTAAACAGTAAATAATGTAAATAGCAAAGGTGTTCTCATTCACAGAAATGAAATAGGAAGTCAAATTCCTTTTTTTTCATCAAGATAAGAAATCCTTTGAAACCCTCTGATGCCATTTCTTATTCCATCAGTATTGCATTAACTTGATATGTTACTGTTAAACAGCCACGCTTAAATACATCAAATGGATTAATGATGGCACTTTATCAGGTGTAGTTTCTGTTTCTGTAAGACATCTCTAGACATATAGAAACTACTTAAGAGGAGAAAGGAAGTTTCTTTACTGATTCAGGGAACTGTGTGTAAGTGGCTGACTGAGACCTCCTGCACATCCTGATTAGTCCCAAACTGGTCATGGCTATGACAGGGCAGATAAGGTAAGTGGGCTTTGAAAATTGCTCTGACATGACTTAGTGGAGCTTTGTGGTGCTCTCAGCTGTACTGCAAAGCAACCAGATGCAACTCTTCCCTGTCCCAGAGACGTATCAAAGCTAGTTGCAATACTGCCAACCATATACCAACCATGGGGGAGGTATGAACTTGGTGAGCAGTCTCGTACCGTCTTTGCTTATCCGCTATCGCTGTATGTAAATCTACAGGCCTAAGGAAAAGGAAGAAAACAAATCGCCCATAAGGGAGAGTAGTTTCATCATTGATAAAGCAAAGCACTGAAAGCAGTGAGTCACTGGGCACCATTTACAGAGCAGTAAATAAATGCTGTGTAGTCATTTATTACTTACCTCTTTTAGTTTCAAAAGTAAGAGTGAAAACTCTTCCCTGTGCCAGTTGCACTCCTGTTTCTTTCTCCCGTAAGCGTTCAGGAGCTCCTCTCTCCCTGTTCAGTTCCCCCCCACCAGACAGGCAGTCGCCCTTTCCCTTCCTACCATTCTGGGCCTGCATGATTGCTGGCTTGAATATATGGCTCTGCACAAATAACCTTCAGCTCGTGGGCCACAGCCTGCCTCCCCCTGCTCTCCAGGAACATCACTAAATCACTGGCGTGAAGCCTGGCACCGATTGTGTCATCTTGCTCTCGCGTCACCCATGGCTGGGGGCACAGTGAGGTCGGACTTTTTGGTGAAACCGAAAAGGTTTTTCCAAAAGGAAAACTGGACCAAAGAAAAGGAGGGCCTTCCTCCACTAGCCGGGTTTTCAGTGCTCTGCGTTCGTGAGCAGGACAGTTAGCAATTTCCTCCCCCTTCAGCTGCTGCTGACACATGGCTGGTTGCTTTCCAGCCTCCTCTGTGCACATTGTTCTGCGAGTGTTTGTCTTAGCAGAGTGCAAAGCCAGCCGCACCTTGCAATTAATAAATATGTGTCAACACTCAGTGCAAGCCTGATTATTATCATTACCCCAGAATTAGAGGGCTGGCACAGTCATTGAGCAGCCTGAGGGCCTGATCCTGCCAGGTGCTCAACACACTTCATTTCTATTGGCAGCAATGAGAGGGAAGGCCAGGAGGGAATTACAAGATTGAGCCATTCAAAGGGTGATTCTTTATTTAATCTCAAATTCTGAAAGAGATTATTCCTATCAAGAGAGAGGAGCAAAGTAAAATTAATAGCTAGGGGCTATCTCCTCAACTGGTATAAAATAATGCAGCTCAGTTAACAGTAATGAATCATTTCTGATTTACATCAGCTGAGAATCTGGCCCTGGGTTGATAAACGTGAAATAGAGATTATAACAGGAAATTAATAATAGTAAAAGCTAACCTAAAAGCTGAACATGTACACAGGGATTCCTCTATAGGTTATAGTGCAGCTGCTCAGGGCCTGAGTTGAATTTCTAACCCATCTTGACACTGGTGGGTCAGAGAACTCACCATGTTATGCTTGGAGCTGTGGCCCTCCTGAAACCAGGGTCACACAAACATCTGCAGTGAAGATTTGAATTCCTGAGTCTGGTAATGATTTGCACCAAGATCTCTTTTCACTTGAAGTGTTGCAACATTTCCTTAGCACCCTGTGCACTGCTAGAAAAGTAAAGAAACCTTGGGGCTAGATCTTCAAAGGTGGCGAGGTTCTTGAAAGTGCAGGGAGGGCATATTTTAAAAATCTCTCTCCAGGTTAAGTCCTCAGCGCTCCTTGATTTCAACAAGAGTTAGGCATTGTTTCTGCGCTGATACTTAGTAGGATTTATAAAAATGCCTAACTGGTCTTTAGGTATCTCAGTACYTTCAGAAATCCTGCCACTTGAGCAAGAAGGGAATTGGACCTTGCAGCAGGATTCAACTGAATCCTAAGAAATACACTGTTCTTGTTAAAGTTGATGCATCACAAGGGTAGAGAATTGAGCTAGAAGGATGGAGATTAATAGGTCCTTGACATAGATTTGTGGCCTGAATGGTGTTTCCACAAGAGTGTGGGAAAAGGCACTCACTGCCAGTTAATCTTTTCCATCTCTGGTGGACTGAGCACCACTTAGAGCAAGAGAAGAGCTGCAATGGGTGCTGGGGAGTGGACTTAAATAGAGTGCAATCCAAGAAATTGTCAAGGATTCTGAAACAGCTGAAGGAGACCAGCTGCTGAAACTCAGTACAGCCTTACGCCTAGGGACAACTAGCTGAGTAAAATAAAAATGGAAATTCCTCCAATACCCATCACTAATGGAGTAATTGTTGCCCCAGCCCTCTGTGTSCCTTTCTAGTCTTATTGAAGACACAGCTGTAAGACCGAGGCCCGTTGCTAAGAGATAAAACACAAGACTAGTAAACCATGTTCATTAGTGAATGTGAAAGTGAAGCACATTCAGATTCAGCAAGCAGCACTGAAGAGTCATATTGTGGTTGGAAAAGGCCCTGAGCCTAAAGCAGAACCTGGAATCCAAAGCTGTAGGCATCTCCTCCAAGGTCATGGTCAAGACCAGTAAAAGTGGATCCCAACTGGAATCAGATATGCTCCATCTTGACTGAGGACTCTCTCATCATGGTAGCACTGCAGTCCTTATTCAAATGATTTCTGCAGTCCATACCTGTCTAAGGAGCACAGAGAAACACCATATCTCTCTGTCAGCTGTGAGCTTGACTTCTTTGCCTACATTTAGATCTCCAGCTTGTCTGACATAGCTTTAGAAGTGACAAGCCACAAGTGTGACTCACTATAGCTAAATAATACCATTATCCAGGGCCTCTACGTTTATCATCTTTCTTGATTACTGTGGAAATCAGCTCCTGTACTTAGAAATTGCTGATTTGCCGCCTCACAAGCTTAAACATGTGTATTAACCTCACTGATCCCTTCTGTGTAATAATATCAAGAAATGGCTTTTCCTGGCTAACTTTAACAGTCAAAACTGCAATTGTGGTCCAGGGCTATTTTAAGGCATGAACCCACAGGTCCCAGATCCTACAACATTCTTTGACAAGGTTCCTGAGGTCCATCAGCCAATCCAGAGGGCATGAAATACTCTGTATAATATATACTTTCCCTTTTTAGATGATCAAAACCCACATCCTCTGYGAAAGGTTTACAAGACTTTCCCGCACTTTTGTAACAATTGTTTGCATTTCCAAACACACAGCAGCCAAAGTCCAAACCATGTACGTATTGGTTGTGTCAGATCTCCTGAGCARGGTAGCAGATAGGTGACTTGCTGGACTCACTCAGTGCTCTGCATGTGTGTGGTTGTTCACTCATGGCCACCATCTGCTCAGGGCAGCAGAGTGAGCCTTGGACCAGGGACTGACATGGTTTGTTGCATAGCAGCAGTTAATCACCATCATCTACATTTTCAGAGTGGCAGGCTGAAACTGCTGGAAAAAACAGCCTTGCTATTTCCTTTAAAATTTCTCCCTTAAAGATCTCTTTATAATGCTCTCCCAAAGAGTATCACAGTCCAAACTTGTTTATGGTTTAGCTGCTACAGCCCCTTACAGCCTCTCTCTGGCACTTTCTATTTTCTTTTAAACTTCTTAAACCTAAAGGCACCTTTTCTTCTTCTTTTTTTTTTCCCTTTTGTTTTCTGTTCATACTTTACCTAGCAGAGTTGTACTCTGTAGCAGYGTAGGACTGGTGCATAAGCTCTGTGGTAATGCAAACAGCATCATGATTTTTTAATAAAATGAGAGTGCTTTTTTTTCATTCTGTGGTAAGGCAGCGAGAGAAGCCACAGATATCAGTTCCTCAGTGTCTCTGTGATAAGTTGCTTGTGACTGCAGTTAGCTGATTTTTTTAATCTCCGCCCTTTAATGAGAAGAAGTATATTTCAAAATTACATTGGCATGCCTGAAATTCCTCACGATGCCTTCTTGCTTCTGGAATACCTGGATTTCACTGAGTAATCAGGAACCTTTGAAAAATGGGGATTGGAGGGACTATCTTGCAGACAGTCCAGAAGGTAGATGCCTGCCTCCATCTCAGAGTTGCTCTTCAGGACTTTCCCCTCTCCCTTTGCCTGACTTGGAAGGTCTGTTTTGCACTGGATCACAAAGCCAGTGGCTTTAAGACCTTGTTTGTGTGTTATAACTATAGGAGCTCATTAAACGAACAGATTAAAGCCCAAATCCTCAAAGGTATTTAGGCACCTACATTTATTTAAGCCTTTTTGATCCCAGTGGGGTTTGGCACCTATGTGTTTTTAAGGAGCTAGGTTTAGTGTCCTGTTTGGGGAGGAGGAAGGGAGGGCAAGGAACAGGATGCATTTTTCTGCACAATGTGTTTAAAAAGACTGAATACTGGGAATGAATGATGTTAGGCTCTGGGTCACAGAGCTGAGAATTGTAGAAATAAAAATAAATGATGGAGAGAAATTTTACGTTTTTAAAAGAACCTGCATTTTCCTTCCAACTTTTCAAAACATATTGGGGCAAACCACACACTCTCCAACACTCAGATGCCTTTCTTTTTTCTTTTTTTCTTTTTTTTTTTTTTTTTTTTTTTTGGTCTGAAATGTCCCTTTCTCTTACTGCTGGTCTGTCACTGATCATCATCCCCTTCAGGCAAGGGCTGTGCTCTGCTCCATGTCCAGAAAGTGTTTGGCAGAGCCTGGGCAATAAGAGCGTGCCTTTCAAGGCAGGCCAGGCACTATAAGGTTTTACGCTGCCCAGAAGTCCCACACAATAGGAAGAGCACAGTGTGTGGATTTTGAGGTATTTGTTATTGTTGGTCTGGTGTGCTGGTAAGCTGGTCTCCTCTCCTTTTCCTAAGGATTGCTCTGGAATAATCCAGCCTCAGTATGACAGGTTCTGATGAATATCTGAACTGCAGTGGGAATGTCATAGCTGTGCCTGGACATGAGTCTTACCCTAGAGTTAATTTCTTCATGTCTGAACCAGGCTACTTCCTGGATATCATCATAAGTTAGAAAAATGCTTATGTTGTCAGGAAGGCAGAGGCAAAAGAGCTGAGCAGCAGCTGGTGGTGGTTTGTCCCTGGAAGCTCTTCACWGCAGTGCAGAGTGCTGGTGGCCCTGTCTCTGTTGAAGAGGACTGGATTATAGCCTAGTGTGGGATTGCACTAGAAGGCCTCCTTTCACCTGTATGTCTGAGGCATGTACAGCTGCACAGCCTCAACATGCAGCCAGGCTGATAAAGTTTTCAGAGGGTGCATATTATATGTGTTTGGCAGACATAAATGTGTGCTTATACTTAGCTTTTATGAAAACAAATGAACAAAACCACCTAGTGCAGCAGCCTCTGTGTGTGTGTCATGGCAAATTCTATAAGTAGAAAAAACARTTCCTAATTCCCTATAGTCTCCTACTACCTCTGCCAGGTGCTGACCARTTGATAACAGCCTCCCCTTTCCCAATGAGAAAGATTAGTACCCACCAAGCCCATCAAATTGGAGCTTGAGGAAGCACTGATTAAGACATGAGCAACAAAGGTCTACTTCCAAGACACTGACATTCGGGGTGCCGGTGGGCTGTCTGCCTGCCAACCCCTCAGCATGAGCCACGTTCCCAGGACCTCCGGAGACACTGGGAGAATTTCCTCCTCAGTTATTTTCAGGCGACATCTGTGTCTCTCACCAGCCATCGATGCCACGAGGCATGGTGCCAAAAAATCAGCAGCTTGGCAGCTTCTCTACATGGACTCAAGAAATATATTCTGGATTATCTGTACCATCTGCCTCTCACAGGTGTTCATCTGGAAGGAGAGGGGGAGGAGAAGGGCACCTGAGGGCACCAGAATYGAAGGGGAAGTATCTTATAGGGCAACACACATTGTAGCAGCTGGTGGTGGTGGAGGAGGAAAGCGAAAGAACAGGTCCTAATTCTCTGAGTACTTCTGGTTTGCTGGGGGGATTCAGGATAGGGGAGGTTCAGGGTAAGGACCCACAGCATTATGTGTTGGGAGAGGCAATTTTCAGGCTAAGTTTGGAAGGAAACTATATGGTGCATGCCTTATTTGTGTGTAAGTGGACATTTGGAGTAAGCATCTGCAGGCCGTGGGCTTGGTATTACATAAGCTATGGCAAAAYGCTGTTATCTCTCAGCAGGCACCACAAAGGTCTCATCCTTCTCTACTTATTCATGGTTAGTCATTAATATTTTCCTGAAAGTGGTACTATAGTAGTTCTCACAGAACTGCAAAGCCACTTTTATAAAGGAAGATCTTATTTGTGAGGAGATGACAGCAAAGGCAGTGAATGATTTGCTCTCCCCTGTGCTGCAGAAACACTATTTCCTGCCCCTCCCATGGAAAGAATTTGCTGTGCCGGTCCCGGAGCCAGCTGCACACCTACGGAAACCACGGGCCGTGACAACATGTGAGCTTGTGACAGCAGCACCACCACCTGCCTCTGGTCTCACCTTCAGGGACAGTCATTGGCCAGGAGAAGCTAGAGCTATTATAATTACTGGACTCCCCTTACCACCAGTGAATCAGGGTGACAGGCATACATTACACTGTTTATTAGCTTATCCCTAGAAAGTAGTTTGTCTCTGCACCTAAGCAGGAAATCCAAACCAGGAGGTTGCCAGGAGGCAACCTCAGTCCAGGGCTAGGCAGGTCCAGCCCACATCTTGCCTGGTAGGTGCTCCTGCTGTAATCATGCCTATAGGTCTTGGAGAAGTCACGAAGTTGYTGAAGAATGCCACCACTCTCCTTTCTCCACTCTCTACATAAACATCACACTGAAGTCTTCTCTAAGGCCTGCAGAAGGTGCTGGGCCAACTGTGCTGCCAACAGTAGCACATCCACCACCACCACCACCACCCCGCCATTGCCTTCAGAAGCAGTCAGGGGAGTGGACGAACTTTGCAGCTACTTTGCWAGAAATAAAGCTGGGCAAGTCATGAACATGCTGCATGGGGCAGCAGAGGGAGAGAAGTAAAATAAAACCACTTCAGCTTCCCATCTGCAAGCCGTTGCTACACAAGAATGCAGTGCAGAGGTAGTGTGAGGAAAGAGATTATTGTTTCATGTGGTTTCCAGATAACCACCGATAACAAACATGATTGCAGCTGACCTTATGATACCATATTACTACTTATATTTTCTTTAAAAGTGCAGAAAACTGTATCACCTAACCCTATTGAGACTGGTGGTGGAGAATCAAGCTCATAGCACACAAGGGAGGTAAAAGGGACGAAGACTAGAGTACTGCCTTTCAGCCACAGCTCTCCTCTTGTCTTCATGTCATGTCTATCATCCTCTAGAGCATACTATCTATGCTATTTCACTGTAAAATATGCCCCTTCATCATTGTCCTCACAGTTTTTAAATTAATCCCTCAGCCTGAAACACTGGGCTCTGCTTTGCCTCTTCTGTGGAGCTACATAAAATATTTGCAAAACTCATGTTGCTACACAGACTCTAGGGAGATGTATAATACAGCAACTGGCCACCTTTTTGGTGTTTCCCTATCACAACGCTTCAGTCCTAATTGCAGGTTACAGCTTTTCCATTAGTGACATCATTGCAAATAGACCAGTCTTGATCAAAGCAATTTTAATTTGATACTCACAGTAATGAAAATATGCAATAAGCAGAAAGAAAGCTTCGGTCTTTCCAACTAGACCAGGAAAATCCTGACTGAGCTCAGGGAGGCTCACAGTGTACTCTTGGTATTTTAAATATCCACATTGTATAAGGCTCCAGAGAGTTCTTGTTTTATTCAATGTATTAAATTACATCAGTCTTTATGTCCTAGTGTGGACTTTTCATTTTTATCACTACATTTTTGTCTCAAGCACAGAATTAAAATACCCCAGATGTTAATGGCTGTTTATTGAAAATGTACTAAGTGGGGAAACTGAGACTCAGAAATCAAATTGCCAACATTTATAGATAGGAGATGGCAAAAGATATTATCAGTTATCCATGAGTACTGTTTATATGTCTTATAATAATGTGTATAAAGTTATATAAAGGCAATCATGTCTTGGGTTACCTTGTCATCTTTAACGCTAACTTTTTGTGTCACTTGTTTTGGAGGTGAAGGGCAGAGAACAAGCATCATCTTAGTTCTAGTGAAAAGTACAAAACTGACAGCCTTGAAAACAAGTACTTAAAACATCAATGTGTCAAACAGAGGAGCGACAGAAATACCTACCCAAGGTCTGCTGCAAGGAGCTGCACAAGACTTCTTGCCTATGAGTAGAGAGAGCTACTGAAATGCTCCTCTGATCCTGACTGCTTCAGATGCTGGAGAGGGTCTGAGGACAACATAGGAGAGCTCTTCTTGGTTGTAACATCATGTCAGTAACAACAGTCATGTAAGCCATTGCGAGCATCATAAGACCATATAAGCTACAGTCCTGGTTGGCTTCCCAAAGGYTGGTACTTGTGCCATTAGGTATTTTATGGTAAGTGTGACTGAAATTTAGGAAGACCTGTAAGTTCAATCACTACAGGGCTGAATTTTGCAGTCGTTTCATGGATACTTGTTTAAAATGAGCTTTGCCCTGTACTATGTYTGCAAATGTATCAGACAATAAATTGCATAGCTGCTGTGCTGCCTCCCCAAAGTTCCAGGGYCACCGTGTGATATACAGACTGGTTGGACTGATTTTATTCCTAGCGAGAAAAAGAAGAGAGAAAAAGAAAATGTTGTCACAAGGCTTGATTAATAACTAATTTGAGGATTGGAATATAATTACTGAAGATTTTGTAGAAAACAAGTCTTCTCAAGAAAATTGAATTTATTGCATCATTTTTTTTAGCAGCCGACATGTTTGACATAGTATTTCATGCCATTCTTTTTAAAAATTAGCACTGTACAGTTTCCCTGTTGTATGGCTTACAATGGAATGGGAAACACACTACTAAATTTTTAAAAAGTATTAGTCACTGTATGTTGTGGTGCTGGGGGGCTTCATGCATCAGCATTAGCATTGAAAGCATTCTACATTCCAAATGAATGCTCTGAAAATGAATATAAAATCACTGCTAATAAAATTTGCAGATGATATAATGATGAGGACAGAGCACTCGTACAAACTGACTAGGATCTTAGCAATCCAGGATCATTCAAACAAAATGTGTTTCTATGCAATGAAATGTAAAGTAATTCATTTAGCAATGTGGAATCAGGCCAAAGCTACAGACTTCATCCTGTTAAAGAATGACTCTGAAAAAGATTATAGCAGAAAAGCAATTCAACATGGACTCTAAAGGTGATCCTATGATAAAAAAATGACCAGTCTTACCCTTGGATTTTTAAATTGATCATTAGTGAGTAGGACTAAAGAAGTGATTTTCCTGGATAGACCATTGTGGCAAGTGATGGTGGAATACATCATCTGTTTTTGGTGTGCACATGTTTAAAGGATATTTGAAACAGGAAAGAGCCTCCAAAAGGAGAAAAATCTTTGCAGTAAGAGATGTAAGAGCTTAGTGTTTCAGCTTATCAAAAAAAGTATTGAGGGAACTGGCTTGCAGCACATAAGTACCTTTTTCATAAAGAGAAAATAGAAGGTTTCTGCAATGTAGTGGAGAAAAACAATAAGGACTAATGGCTGGAAACTAAGGCCAGACAAATTCAAATTAGAAAATTAAGGACTTCTTTTTATAGTGAAGGTGATCAACCCCTGGAACACATTACTAAAGGAAGGGGTCGTTCTCAGTTTCATGACATCTTCGCATCAGGCTGTGCCTTAGCCAAATGCAAATTATTAGCCTCATTACAGACATAACTGCATGGAATTTAATGGCCTGTGATGCACAAGAGGCTACACCAGATGATCTAATGATCCCTTTTCACCTTAACCTCTGTGCACCAATGAATAAAAGGAATGAATTCTCGTACTGCACAGAGGTACTGCCAACTGGGAAAGGATGAATTGSTGCTTTTGGCATCCAGAAAAGAGTGGAGGATGCTTCTAACAACCGGAAGCTTGATCTGAAATTTTAGTAATAACATYGGAGGGAAATAAATTAATTTATATTTTGTGACATTTCCCATGGCTAAATCCTTTCGTACCAGCAATCTCAGAAAACAGAAAGTTTCCTTATTTCCTTCTCTCTTGATATCTGCTGTGAAGACATCCCACAAGCAAGTCTTCTGTAGATGTCCGGTATTATCATCAATCGTAAATGGTTAATACTAAGCCCAGTTCAAAGTCCTTTAAAATTAGCAACTGTCACCTCTGAATTCTTCCAGTGGAAGTTTATCAGGTTCATTGACATTCACGTAGCTGTTTGTTAGGCAGTTTTATGGCACCTGCACCCAGTGAGTAGCGTACTTCTCAGCTACACTTAGCTACACTTAGTTCTGCATGCACACCTATCTGCGTTGCTTCAAACTCTACACTACACATTTTTCTTTGTAAATCAGCCAGAAGTTCTTTTATTTTTTAAATGACACCTACGATTCTATTATCCACTTCTGGAGCAAATTATATTTTGCTAAGCTTTAGGTTATTCTGGAGTGAGAGAGTCTTTTCCATAGCTAGAGGAGTAATGCCTTCCATCATAAAGTTCAATTTCACAATATTAACCAAATAATTTTGTTTTTAAACACCAATTCAGATGAAGACTTCCCTATTCCCCCCAAAACAAGGGACAATATTGTACAAGATACAAAAGAAATTCATCACTACGGTTTTAAATTAGTTCCTATAACAAAAATATCCTTTTCCAGGATGATAATTTTTTCTCCCATACCTGCCTTCTTGCTTCATCAAATGTAGCTTAGTACTATCTACTTCATCAAACCTTGAAATTTAGCCTTTAGGTACTCTAGAAGAAAGTGTGTTTAAGCAAAATAAAGAACTTGGGTGTAAAAGGCCAACTCTAATTCTGTTTATTTCCCTAGGAACTATTGATCAATTTTTCTCAATTTTGGTAAGATTTTTTTTTTTTTTTGAGTTAAGTAATAATGACACTGAATATTGTACATTTGATGAGTTAGAAAAATAGAATGAAGTCTCTATTTTGCAGCCATTATCTTCTATTACCTGGCTGTTTTTATTATTATAATGTTCTTGCCTATAGCTGATGTGTGAAAAGGAAGCATCTACTGTTCTACATACATTACTTCAGCATAATACTGGTCCATACTTAACTCTCCTAGCCATCACAGTAATATAATTAACAATAATATTTGATGTACTCTACAGGTAGAAAAATGTGTAACAGTGATAAATGCTGTTTAGAGCRTGGTGCTCATAATGCTAAGGTTGTGGGTTCAATCCCTGTATGGGCCACTCGTTCCACGGCTGGACTAGATGATCTCCAGAGGCCTCTTCCAACCTTACCAGTTCTATGATACTCTATTCTGTGGTATTAGGCTCAAGAAGGGATTTACCTTCCAGCAGGCTAACTGGGTGAAAAGACATGAGAACAGGATGGTAACAGGTAGATCTAGGGATTTGGAGACTTCATTATGTACTAAGGTCTCCAGATAATAACAATATATTTATTTAACTTGTTTATGAGACTACACACTTATATAAATGCATGCATAAATACATACATATATATATATTTAATACATAAGGAACTTTTCCCCATTCAGAATGCAAGACACTGTTTATTTTATTCTGTGATCAAGAAAGCCCTGTTGGCTTATCCATAATAAAAGAGTCTGAAATTTTACCAAGTTCTGGCCCATTCTAGACCAGTACACTGGTCTACCAAAGGTACACTTTTCTTCTCCATATTTTTTTTTTTTTTTAGACCTACAGAAATGCATCACAGAGGCATTAACTCCTACTGGGGCTATTTTTTCAACTGGCAATGACAAGCTGTCACTAGAGAGCAGATACTTTGGGAAAAAAAAATAACCTAGCAGAAAGGACAGAGAGTCCAGGAACTGGGAAACTCATCTTGAATTAGAAAACATGCAACAAATTGCCTGTCCTGCTGCTGATACCTCTTCGCCTTGAGACCACACAGGGAATTTCTCTTCAGTGTCTCTGGTCCCTCTCCAGTAGTTCTATACCACGCAGACATGTTGTGAGTCTCTTAGATCTGCTTGTAATGAGGAACCATATTGAGAGAGAGCTGAGTTAGATATGAGAGACAGCAGGATAATATCTGCCTTTATTAGGGGACAGATACTGCCTTGAAAAGCCAGGACATGGATCCCTGCTGTTAGGATATGAACACAAGGATTATTAAATGAATGGGTGTCATAACAGAAATAATAACACTGACCTCTAGTTTTCATCAGTCTTAATGTTGTTCCCTCATTATAACAAACTATTTACCCTTTGGCCTCATTTTATGCACATGGGAATCAGATTATTGCCTCATAAAACAAAGGAGCAGTGAGATTATCACTTAAGTAATGGCCCCAAACATACTGTTAGCACAGTGTCATGGACTGTTGCTATACAGCAGAGCAGTGTAACTCCTTTCATTAGGGCACAGTCCCAGCAAGACAGGCAGTGGAGCAGGTAGAAATGTCACGGAGCGAGCGAGCGCAGCTTCCCGTTCACCCTCGGAGCAGTCAATCCCCCAAATGTTATCCCTGGAACTCGTTAAACCTCAGAAAGCTCATAGCCATTTACAAGTGATAGCTGCTGCCTCCGTGCCAAAYTGCTTTATCAGTTTTTGATAGCCGATTCCCCCTCCCCTCCCCCCCCCCGGCCGGGTATTTGCTGATAAAATGTTTGCACACTGTTACATGGGGAAATACAGAGCACCAAGGGGCAGGAGGGAAGGAAAATAAAAAGAAAAAAGGAGCCTTGATAATTTAAGAGCTGGCATTTCAGAACTAGAATGCCAAGCTTTTTAGAGCTCATTGAGGTTTAACCCTGGGGCTCTTACTCCCTYTTGCTTTTTCTTAATGTTTAAAGCAGGTAGAATGGTCCTGTGTTAAGGGTGTGTAGTCAGATACCTCTACTGGGGATTCTTGTGACCAGTTGAAAGCACACAGCTGTGACTGAAGTCTAGGGAGACAAGGATCTGTGGATATAATGCTGGCATTGTCTACACTTTCATTTCTCCTGTTGGCTGCCCCTCTCCTCCTCTGCATTCATTGTTGCTATTACATTTATCTTGGGAGAGAGGCCATTGTAGGCTGCATATTTATTAATCATTCTCACCTGCTTCTCTTTCTATTCTTTGCTCTGGTTCTTTTCAGTACAGGGAGACAGAAATGCAGTAGCATATGATAGCAGAGGTAGTTACTTACACAGCACTTTTTTATCCACAGATCTCACAGTGCTCTATAAAGGTAAGTGCTAACATTACAATTATCATCCCTGTTTGTCAAATCAGAGAAGTGCGGTTAAGAGATAAACCCAAGGGCACAGAGCAAGCAGGTGATATGAGGTGGAAGGGACTCCACAGCTTCCATCCAGCATGTGCTTCTTAATATGAGCATCTTGGTGGAAAGGCCTCTCTTGTCCTTAATCAGAGACATTTTTCATCGGCAGGAAGGCATTCTTTCTGATAGCAATGTTCTCTGAGAGCAGCAGAGCTCCTTACGTTAGTGGACAAGCCATCACAGTGGAATATTATCTGTGCCGCAGCAACAGCCAGACTTTGCAAAACTCTGTCCCAACAGCTGCTGCCTATACAGTCTACTGGGGTGGATTGGTAAGCAGGCTGCAAAGAGTGATGGTGGAGGATGTCAGGAAATGAATATATCCATCAGGAGAGTTAGAAGAGGTGACTAAATCCAAGTTCCTTAGCAATTACCTCTAAATGGCCTCCTGCCCAGAGCTGGGGTCTGACCGCCCTGGGTAGGCAGAATTTCCCCTGATTTCACAGACACAGAAGCAAAATTTTGATTTTCCTGAAAGTAGTGGTGTCTGCATAACATCACACTACTGATTTTTATATCTCAGTTTCAACTTTGTTTGTCTTCTGAGAACAGTTATAAAAATAAAATCCAGATTTTTTTTTTTTTTTAAGTACTGATGGGGATTGGAGTCTGGATTTCTCAGGGATTAGGTAATGGGAGAGAGAGAATCTTTGGCTTTAAGTCACCCATTCAACTGCAGGCGGGTCAGATGTGAGTTAGAATTTATATTGTCCACTATCCCATGTACTGGGAAGTTGGTGGTCTTACACTGGTGCATAGCTCAAAAGGATCATTTTACTAGCAATGTGAAGAGGATTTATTTGCAGCATGGCTGAGGAGTACGTGAGCAAGGAAAATTAAGTAGACCCACAGCCTTTGAGCTGAGCCAGGATTTCAGAACACTGGAGAATGAATGCTATGGGTAATGCTGACCATGCTGTACATATCTTGCAGGTAATGGACCTAAGGTAAAAACCTTCAGTGCAATCAGTCTAGSACCTTCTCAAAGATGGCATCATCACCTTTAAAGATGACTCAAAGCAGTAGTATCGTTTTCCTTTGATAATTAAAAGTTTGAGTAGAATCAAGATTTAAGTTACCTTTYTTTGGCTTATACCAGCATATGAACTTCATACAATTTTGTATATTATTATCTCCACTGAAGATGTTCTGTGGTTTCTCTTTTTCCCTACTGATATGAGTACAATATCAATAACCCAGCACTTGCAGCCACTGCCAGGGCCTTGGACACTTGTGAGGGGAATTGTGAATTGAAAGTGGATTTGAAAAGGAAAAAAATCTCTGCCTTAATGGTACCATTGTAACTGATTATATTTGGTAATGGACTTGCAAATGAAGTTTAAACATTAATCTAAGAGCTCAATTAAGTAAGGTGTTATAGTGCAGCAGAGGTTTCTTCCATTCCCCAAGCAAGTTAAAAAAAACTTGGAAATTAAGACAAAATCAGCTTCTCCTCTTCCTTGTCTTTTAAGAAGTTTAGTGGAGGTTGTTACCGAATTAATGAAATATTATTGATTCACATATCCTTTCTAATAAGTGAAATCGATGGGGATATCAGTTTTGTTTCCTACAGCAGTGTCATACTGCAACTAGAGATGCCATTGAATCTCCAAAATCYCTAAGCAAATCAGACCTCCCTGGAGGTCACCTGCTCACTGGAGACACATTAGCAAGCCATCTGACTTTTTTGAAGTCACTAAGATTTCACTTTGCACTAGGAGTTATACGGTATGTTGCCCAATGTGATCAAGTTACTGGGCCCCATAGTGTTTGCTCACAAAAGTTCAAATTCAAAGCAGCACTTAACTGCATGTTTAAATGGGAATTAAGCACATTATTAAAGTTAAGTGTGTGCTTAAGTACTGTTCTAAATAGAAACACTTTCCTGAATCCTGAATAGTGGCAAAGAGTAATTCCTTCCACTGCTAGTGTTACAGGGTGGAAGGCTATAACCTACATCATGCAGGAGGTCAGACTGGATGGTTGGCTATAGTGATCCTTTTTGGACCTCCAGTCTGTGCGCAGGACACATCGTTGATCAAAGACCAACTTTCCAACTGGACTACATCCAGCACAAGCTAACTGTGTTTAGAATTATAAGAAGGAGATACAGACAGTCTGGGGTAATTAAACACAGGGGAGATTTTTTCCGTTCACAAGCCCCAGCCATCGGTGTTTTGGATAACCTGTTCTATTAAAAAGCTATCTTGCTACAATGCATTTTTACAGTTCTTTTTTCTGCCCATTCTATTAAGGTTGCTCTGAAATTATTCCACTGAGTATTGCCAGCAGTTTTGAGGCTGTTAGCACACGGTATTAAGTAGAAATGAATAAAGACTTAGCTAAAATAACACATGGTAACTCACTTAAAAAAGCACTGTCAAGGCATTTTATACACCTCTCCTTTTACTCTCCATTGTTTCTAATATTTCTCTGAGATGCTTGAACATATTTGATTCTTCCTACTACCATTTGGTCCCTTACACTGTGCAGATAGAGTTTGTCTTCAATGGCAGTGCAGATAAGCCTGGCTCTCTCCTTTTAACACCTCAGCCTGTGTAGTCTGCTGTTGTGCTGGAACATCTTTGTTGTGCATTAGCAGTAGAGATGTACCATGACTTGCTCTTGTGTACTCATACGATGAAGGAAACACCTGAAATGCAGATTTGGTAGGCCCTATAAAATAATGATTGTGAGACTTTTGAATATAAATTCTTGGCAAATAATACATAATATTTGCACTCAGGCATTAAAATGTCTTCACATTAAGCAAAGAAAGGAGATTCTGAGTTCATAGAAGAATGCAGCTGTCCACTTTCCAGGGAAAGAGCAGGCTTCCCACAAAAAAAGCTATGTCAGTAACATATGTTATCCCCAGATGTACCTGGTGATGCCTTACAATAAAACACATTATTCAACTACTGCAGTGAGGACAACCTGAGCAGGACAACCATTCTGCTGCTGCGACCATTTGTCAGCAGGATGACAGCACTGACTGTCACAGATATGCAAGCCTCACGGTTTCAGCCAGGCTCATGCAGAGGGGCGAGCACTGAGCAACTTGGTGTAGCCTCCCAAACCATCTCCTTCAGATGTGGGCTGACAGTCTCAGCTGCACARCTTTGTGTGTGCTATAAGTCTTTCTTGGGTAGTGCTTTGAAGCAGGAAATTGCTTGCCTTCCCCCCCACCACCACCCTCTTGCACTTTGTTGCTTTTGCAGCACATCCATCACAGCTCTTCCCTCTCTCTCTCCCTGTCATTTGGCTGCCTTCAGAAGTGAGGAGTGCAGAGCCAAGCAACTACAGTACTGATTCAGTTCTCTCAGAGGTAGCACCAGCACTCTTCCAGCTTTAATTACACAAAAACTTAGTTTAGAAATGTGGGGGCTTTTTCTAAGCCCTCAGGTCAGATTCTGATCTATGCTGGCATCAGTTAGGAAGATCTCAACAAGAGCTAGYGAAACCTGGTTTAAAATATAGCCTTAATTCCTTTCCAAGTCTCCAGTCTAACAGAGTGTAGATGCCACTACAGAACAGTTACCTGTCAGCAGCCAAACCAAAACTGTGCTGGAAGTAGTTGCTAGAACCAGGTATTAAAAATCTACTTCCAGCAGTCTGGAGGCTGTCTCCTTTCCCATCATCCGCTCTCCTCTTTCTCCTCTTCCCCTCACCTGGAACTGGAACCTGGAACTATCCAGACAGTTGTTGGTGACAGCACCTATCTCTGTGAGAAAAACATCAAAATCCAGCCCATGCATATCCCAGGGAAGAAAACTGGAATTTCCTGAATTCAGCAGCAGCAAGCCTCCAGGGCAACCTAGATTCCCCTATGTCTGTGGGTACCATTCCCATCACACTTTACAGATTCACTGAGAGGATGGTTATCTACCACCATTACTTCATCCCTCTTTAAGGAGAAATGCAACACCTGTTTAGCAGCACTGTGCAACACCCCTTGACAGTGTATGGCAAAAATGGGAAGTAGAAATTAGATATCTTTTTTCCAAAGAYCATTGGCACTCCTTTACCACCAAATCCACCCAATGTGTTGTATGATACAGCCCCAAGAGTCTCTTGCTTGAAGAACAGCTTACTCTGAATGTCATTTTTGGCAGTTTTTTTCCAGATTTGACAATTTCCTTGGTGTGAGAATCCCTYCTTCCATTCTCATGAACCTATGGGTAAGTATTGCTCAGTCTTTGCTTTCCTCCAGCCTGTTTTCCAAGGGAGGAACTCCTAAGGTCTTCTAAGCAAAGACCTCTCTGGAAGTTTTTTGCCAAGAATTCAGTCCTACTAAGATGGTATTTAAGGGAAGTTTTTGCTTGAAGCTCTTTTGCAGACTTTACCCTACAGCTGCACTTTGACATGCTCTTCTAATCTGACCTGTAATAGGTAAGAGATTATATAAAAAGAGAACTTGTGTTTCCCTAAGGCTTTGGGTTCTCAAAATACCAGTCCTCATCTTCAACTGATGCAAATCTGTATACCCCCATCAACTTTGATATACTTGAAGTGATYTGGCCCCACCAGGGTCTTTATGTTTCCTTTGAACTACCCTCCTTTTGACTATTTCCCTCAGAACTAGAGCTTACACTCCTGCCTGCATTATGGGGGCCTAACAAATAGCCACCTGTGAGATGGGGGGTTGCACCCATCCCTCTGCAAGCTTTTGGCCTATGGTAAAAGTGAGGTAGGATGACTGAAGAGTTGGATATCTCAAGTGAGGTATTACAAAGCAGCTGATGCAAGGCACCTAGTTAGTGGGACTAAATGTGTTTGAGTCCTTTCCTATTTTTGTGGTGCTTTTGAGACAACATTTCTGAGATTTTTTTCCATGTACTTGATTTAGGCCTTATTCACCGAGTTGCATTTTGTCTCCATACCTTTATTGTTGATGTGTGTGTGCGTACGTATTTATATACATATATATATAATAGGCATATTCCTCTGGTTGTCTGCTTTTCAGGTTGAAGACAAAAAAAGTCGACAGTTTTATAATTCTCTGCTAACATTCACASACCCTTCCAGCCTCCAAACGAAAACTGTTCTCTCTTTTGTGTAAGATCAGGCTATAGGGCCTGCTGCCTTGAAATGGTGCCTCATAACAGTGAGTATTGAAATTGGACATTGCATTAGACTGCGAAATTGCAGCCAATAATCATGGTGCAAAGCATATCTCTGACATAGGCATAAACATTGCTCATTAAATGTTATGGGAGAGGAATCTAAAAATCTTGCTTGGTCTCTCATTGAAGTAGTAAACATACATAGCCAAAGCACCTGCTACAAACAGCTCTGTAAATCTTTCTATAAGGTATGACATCCAGCACTGAAGAATTAACTTGTCATCTTGTTTATCTATGTTTTGGGGAAAGAAAGAGATTCCTGGGGCACTGAGTCTAAACTTTTCCTGTGGTGCTCAGCCATAGGAGCCTCGGCATTCTATCTGAGACCTCAGTAATTCCTCATAAAGCTGGAAATCACAGCTGCTTCCACAAGTCAACACTTGATATAAAACATGATGCCTTCATCCTTTCACACGCAGATCTCCTGCTGAAGTCAATGAGAATTTGGTATCTATATCAACAGCCACTTTGGCCCTTCAAAACAAAGAAAATGCATGCAGTTTTCGATTCCATTACCAGCAGGGACTTGCTTCTATAGGAGATGTCCCTGAAACAAAATATATAAATCACACTAGTGCTTTTGTTGGTTACATCAGTACAAAATCTGTGTGCAGACAAGGCCAATGGTTTAGAATTCAAAATATTCCCATTGGATGGTATTAGTTAGCTGGAAATAAATTAGTATATTCAAAACTCTAGTCCAGACAAGATAAGCTGTACTTCAGCACCACTAAGCTAATGAAATTAAAGACTTACAGGCGTGGCTAGCTTCAGTTCAGCATACATCTCTGTGAAAGAGGGCAGACAGTCATGTGTTGCTCTGCCTGTGCTCCAAGCCAGCCAGATGTGAGGCAGCCAAGAAGTCTTATTTAAGCACGTGTGTTGGATCCAATGTGTCATATRTACTCTTGATTAGTTTTCCATCTCCAGTCTTGGTGTATCTTCTCATCCATACATGGATTAATTAAGCATCATATGCCCTTTTGCAATCAGGAAGTAATATCAGCATTTTCCTGCAGCTACAGAAACACCTTCTCATTGATATGGTCTTGTATGTAAGCACCTTTTACTACAGCTGGACTGGAAAACTGAGGAAGGGAATAAACTTACTAGAAATATATCTTAGATTTTCTTACTGGGAGCTAAGGACTTACATTTAAAATAATTAAGGTAAAAATACATACCTCACATAGTGCTCCTAAATCTACACTGATCACATAAAAATGACCAGCTAGTATGATATGCTAAGATTCTATTACAGCTTCAATACTCAGCACTTTTGAAAAACAGACCACTTGATTTAGGTAGTTAATCAGGCACATTTGAAATGGTTTGCCTTAATTGGTTCCCCAAAGTTACATAGATTATTAGAAAAATAACTAAAGAAGCATTTTTATTCAGGAGGCAAAACATAATGCGGTGTTAAACTATTAAGCACAATTTGCATGAAACGTGGTGTGCACACTCAACTGCCTCTGTTTGAACTTTACAGCCTTTCTATATAATATACTGGCAGTAATTTCCCCTTTGTAATACTCTGTAGGCTTCTCTTGCTTTGGGGAATATTAGGTGAATTCTTTTCTAGAGAAAATGACAACTGCAAATGAATGGTAAGATTGTATAGCTGAGTGGATAAAATATTTTAAATTACAGCACTATGAATAAGACACCACTGTAAAGGTTACAAATCATTTTTCATTTTAAGGTCAGTGTTGATGATTCCACTAACATTTTTAGATGGGTTTAAGAACCAAGTTCATTCTGTTTAAATGTGGCACAGATCTGTATAAAGCTTTGTGTGCATACAGTGAACTCTGTTCCTATTCCATGTCAAGGGAAGATACGATCCTCTGTCCAGGAGAKCTCCTTCGGATACCCTTTAATTTGACTCTAAATATCATGAACCCATTCTAGATTCTTTCTCCTCAAGCTGAAATGGTAGGCCTTTTCTTCTTTCTCTCTAATCATAGGCTCAACTTGCAGTAATAAAGAGGTTCACAAGCTTGCAGATGGGAGAATGACATTTAACTTAATGATGATTTACATCTTAAGCAAGGTGGCTGGATTTCAAATTTGGGAATTTTCATGGAATTCATGTGGGAGAATTATGCAAGCATTTAGGAGCCTGTAAAATCGCAAATGTATCACTACAGTATTAGATCAGCCTTCTAAAGAGCTATTTGTCTGCACTAGGAAAAATATCAATTTTAAAGGCTGGCTGATTGGCAGTGCTGCACCAGTAGGCTATACACCGGTGTAGACAGGATTTGGTCTTATTACTCTGWTATGGAAACCTGCTCTTGCTGCTGTTGTGAAACCAGTACAAGTTTTCCTTGTGGCTTAGTTCCATAAAAGCTGATGTTAGTTTTGTCATGACAAATGCAATCTGAAAGCTGTGATTTCCTCTGCATCCTTAGGGAGAAATGACTTCAGGAAGGTACTTTGACAGGTTGGGAATTTTTCCCAGATTCTGCCCTCAGTTGACTTCTCCAAGGTAAGAGTGAAAAAAAAAGTGAGTGAATTTCTCTTCATGTTGCCCCCCATGTCAGAGAAGAATTTTTCAAGGAAGTGTCTTAACTTCTTGAATCTTCACATTAACTACAGCTGAGCTTTGCATCAGGCCTAGATGTTGGGCAGAAATTTTGTGTGCTTTGCGCCAAACTCTGTCCTTTCAGCTCCATGTAATGCCTCAGACTTGGATATCCTTCTCCTGAATTCACACTGATGTAATGAAAGAAGAGAGCTCAGTTCTTTGGTCTTGTGATTTTATGATGATACGGGTTAAATATAACTGATCTTTATTTTGTTTACACAGAGACATGGTGGGATAGCTCACATGACTGGAATGCTGTCATGGATGGCTATGTGCTTTTTAGGAGAGACAGGCCAGGAAGGCGAGGTGGTGGAGTTGCTCTTTATGTGAGAGAGCAACTGGAATGCATCGAGCTTTGCCTGGGGGGGGAGGGGGGAGGAGGAGGAGGAGGAGGCAGTTGAGAGCTTATGGGTAAAGATCAAATGGCAGGCTAACATGGGGGACACTGTTGTGGGTGTCTACTACAGTCCACCTAACCAGGAAGAGAAAGTTGGTGAGGCCTTCTATAGACAGCTGGAAGTAGCCTCACAATCACAGGCCTTGGTTCTCATGGGGGACTTCAACCACCCTGACATCTGCTGGAAGGACTACACAGCAAGGCACAAGCAGTCCAGGAGGCTCCTGCAATGCACTGATGATAACTTCTTGTCACAAATGGTGGAGGAGCCTACGAGGAAGGGTGTCCTGCTGGACCTTGTCCTTACCAACAGAGAGGGACTGGTTAGAGATGTGAAGGTTGGGGGCAGCCTTGGCTGCAGTGACCATGAGATGATGGAGTTCAGGATCCTGCAGGAAAGAAGTGAGGCAACAAGCAGGATTGCAACCCTGGACTTCAGGTGGACTTCAGGCTCTTCAGAGACCTAATTGGWRKAATCTCATGRGTTAAGGCCCTAGAAGGAAACGGAGTCCAGGAGAACTGGCTTGTATTCAAGCATCACTTCCTCCAAGCTCGAGTGGTGCATCCTTATGAGTAAGAAGTGCAGCAAAAGGGGCAGGAGACCTGGATGGGTGAGCAAGGAGCTCTTGGCCAAATTCAGACAGAAGAAGGAAAATACACAGATTGTGGAAGAGAGGACAGGCTACTTGGGAGAATTGTAGGAATGTAGTCAGAGTATGTAGAGATGCTGCGAGGAAGGCTAAGGCCCAGTTGGAATTGAGTCTGGCAAGGGATGTTAAGGACAATAGGAAGGGCTTCTTCAAATACATCAGCAGCAAGAGGAGGACTAGGGAAAATGTGGGCCCACTACTGAATGGGGCAGAGGCCTGGTGACAAGGGATACAGAGAAGGCAGAATTACTGAATGCTGCCTTTGTTTCAGCCTTCACTGCTAAGGGCAGCCCTCAGGAATCCTGCAGCCTGGACATGAGGGAGAAAGTCTGGAGAAGGGAAGACCTTCCTTTGGTTGAGGAGGATAGGATTAGAGACCTTCTGAGCAGGCTAGACATCCACAAATCCATGGGCCCAGATGGGATGCACCCACGGGTACTGAGGGAGCTGGCGGATGTTGTTGCCAGGCCGCTCTCCATCATCTTTGAAAGGTCCTGGAGAACTGGAGAGGTGCCTGAGGACTGGAAGAAAGCCAATGTCACTCCAGTCTTCAAAAAGGGCAAGAAGGAGGACCCAGGCAACTATAGGCCGGTCAGCCTCACCTCCATCCCTGGAAAGGTGACGAAACAGCTCATTCTGGATGCCATCTCCAGACATATGGAGGAAAAAAGGTGGTCAGCAGTAGCTACCATGGATTCACCAAGGGGAAATCCTGCTTAACCAATCTGATAGCCTTCTAGGATGGAATGACTGGCTCGGTAGATGAGGGGAGAGCATTGGACATTGTGTACCTTGACTTCAGCAAGGATTTTGACACTGTGTCCCATGACTTCTTCATAGATAAGCTCAGGAAGTGTGGGTTAGATGAGCGGACAGTGAGGTGGATTGAGAGCTGGCTGAAAGGCAGAGCTCAGAGAGTTGTCCTCAGTGGCACAAAGTCTAGTTGGAGGCCTGTGACTGGTGGCATCCCCCAGGGCTCAGTACTGGGTCCCATCCTCTTCAACTTCTTCATCAATGACCTGGATGAGGGGATAGAGTGCCTCCTCAGCAAGTTTGCTGATGATACCAAGCTGGGAGGAGTGGCTGACACACCTGAGGGCTGTGCTGCCATTCGGGGAGACCTGGAGAGGCTGGAGAGTTGGGCGGAGAGGAATCTCATGAGGTTCAACAAGGGCAAGTGCAGAGTCCTGCACCCAGGGAGAAATAACCCTAGGCACCAGTACAAGCTGGGGGCTGACCTGCTGGAGAGCAGCTCTGCAGAGAAGGACCTGGGAGTGCTGGTGGGTGAGAAGTTGACCATGAGCCAGCAATGTGCCCTTGTGGCCAAGAAGATCAATGGTCTCCTGGGGTGCATTAGGAAGAGTGTTGSCAGCAGGTCAAGGGAGGTGATCCTGCCCCTCTACTCAGCCCTGGGGAGGCCTCATCTTGAGTACTGTGTCCAGTTCTGGGCTCCCCAGTACAAGAGAGACATGGAGCTACTGGAGAGAGTCCAGCGTAGGGCTACGAGGATGATCCAAGGGCTGGAGCATCTGCCCTATGAGGAACGGCTGCGAGAGCTGGGCCTCTTCAGCCTGGGGAAGAGAAGACTGAGGGGGGATCTTATCAATGTGTATAATACCTGAAGGGAGGGYGTCAAGGGGACAGGGACAAACTCTTTTCAGTTGTCCCATGTGACAGGACAAGAGGCAATGGGCAGAAATTGAAGCACAGGAAGTTCCGCCTGAATGTGAGAGGGAATTTCTTCCCTGTGAGAGTGACAGAGCMCTGGCACAGGTTGCCCAGAGAGGTTGTGGAGTCTCCTTCTCTGGAGATATTCAAGGCCCGACTGGGTACAACCCTGTCTACCATGCTGTAGGTGACCCTGCTGAGCGGGGAGGTTGGACTAGATGATCTCCAGAGGTCCCTTCCAACCTTACTGATTCTATGATTCTGTAATTTGGAAACAAAAACTTTTCCTCTGGCATGGTACTAATCCCTCGATGAGGTCTTCTTGTGCATATACAGCTAAATTCAGTATTCACATAAGCAGATATAACCTTATTTACCTCAGCTGAATTGTTGAGCCTACACCAACAACGAACTCCCCCCAGTCTTTCAGAACAAGGGAGTTATTTATCGTTCGAAGTATCTTACTCATTGCTGTTAGCACCGTAAATACRTATTAAGATTCACCCGCTCCATTGCTTTTGGAGTGGCAGCTGGATCATCTCTAAACTCCACTTGCAAATCTCTGAGTAGGTACTGGTTCATGGCAAGTTGATTTATGCCATTGCCAACGCTCCTCCATTTAATCCTCTGCCCTAAACCTTCTCTTAACCTCCATATGCAGCCTCAAATAAACCCTGCCCTCCCTCCCCTTCTTACTTCCTGTGGGGAATCTGCRAAAGCACAAATAGGCACCACAGCCGGAGTGATTATTTTGCAGCGTTGCTAAACAATCCCCCTGTTATCGCTGGGAGTTTTAGGCCAGGCCTTGGAGGGGAGCCAGGAGGGGGTGAGCAGAGGGTCTGCCTCCAGGCCCGCTCCCCTCACAGCACTGGGATTGCCTTGCACCAGCGCAGGGAGCCTCYCGCAGAAGAAGCAGGCAAGGTTACCCACAGCCCCGGCAGCTGCCCATCCCCACACTACCACGGGGCTGGCCTAGGGCCGCGCGGGCAAGGTGGCACAGGGCCGCGCTTGCATCCCTCCGCCAGCGCGCTGYGAGCTCCCCCTCCCGTCCCACAGTGTGGCCTCCATGAGCATCACCCACATCACCTGCGTGCAGCACATGTGGGCCRCAGAGCCACCGCCATGTTAGGGGGCAAGATGAGCTGCCTTGGGGGGGCGGGGTGCAGTCGCAGGGCAGGAGCCGGACCCAGGGACAGGCAAACCCCTCTGGGTCAGACCCAGGGGCRCTGTTGCATCGCAGGGATGGAGCCAAGCTGTAGGATACCTTGCASGGAGCCTGCAGCAGGCCTGGCTGCTGCTGTGGAAACAGCTGACGCCCCGGGCACTGCTGGCCCACTCACCTGGTGATCAGGAGCCCCCAGCTCTGACTGGACCCCATCATGCATCCTGACCCAGCCACCTAACCACCTGGTGCTGCAGGGAGCCTTCCTCTGGTGGGGCTGCCCACTGAGGCTCCAGGCTTTGGTATGGACGCTGGGTCACCTGCACCCTCCTCTCATAGCAACCTGCCAGCTATCTGGCATGACTCTGAAGGCCCTACAATGGGTGTAATTTCAAATGTYCTATGATGGGCATGACTTTGAAGGTCTTAAAATTGGTGTGACTTTGAACACCCGAAGATGGACATGACTTCACAGGTCCTACAGCTGGTGTTGCCCTTGAAAGTCCTATGGTTAGCATGCCTTCGAAGGCCCTACAGTTCGCATTGCCTTTGGAGACTCTACTGATGAGCCTGAGTGACAATGACACAATCAGACCTGGAGCAAAGGTGGCTTTGGCCTCTGAGAARTGGCCAAGCAGCGATGGGTGAGGTTCAGCAGTCCCAGTGTCATGATGGAGGGAGCACCACCTACACTGTTTTGCTCCGGCTTTTCTAGGCTTGGCCCCCCATAGCTTTGTGTCGCAGACTCACAGCTGGGATAGTGTATGCCTGACAAGACAGCATGTGCACCTACCTCGCTGTGCTCACGCAAACACTTAGCAGAAGCAGGAAGTGGGCTGAGGTGGTTTAGCCACATGACTGGAGATTATTCACTGAAGGGAAGAAAAGTCAGGAGAGGTGTGGGACACTGCCAAGAAAGGTCATGATTTTAGTGAAAGGAGTGAATTTTAAAAAATAGCAGCCAATTGACATAGTGGGAGTTTTGGCTGAGTAAAAGCTTTGAAATTTGCCCYATTTGCATATACCATTTTATGCATTTTAGAGGACATAGTCTATCGTTCAAAAGCTAGCATGTCACAAAGCAAAGCAGCTTTATATTGTACACTAGAGYCTTCATGGTCTAGGATGATAAAATTGTCTGGCACTGTACAATGGTAGCCTTTGCCAGGACATCACTAACTTTAAACAATTGCATCTTTAAGAAGGAAATAAATGCTAAAATTACAAGAAAATCCCTTGTTCCTTTGCTATCTCTGTATCTTCTCTTGTAATGGTTTAACACAAGGCTTGGGATCTAGTAAGGGGAAAGCAGAATTTTTCGGATACTGTAAGGCTGCCCCTGAGGCACAGAGGAAAAGTGAATACAGAATAGTGTTGAAAGAGGGCACCACATGCATTGTAGTCAGAAGAATTTGCTCAGGCTCTCCCTGTCTATGTTTTATAGATGTAGTGTGTATTTATACAGCCAGAAGATGAGCAGATGACCGTACAGTATACTGCAGGCATGAGGAATGAGGAGGACAGATCTGAAGTGCATTTGCTGTGGGTGCTGCTTACACAAGGTCTTGGGAACCTTCTAAGGAGGGGTGAGGTTTTCTAAGTGAAAGCTTTGCTGTGAAATGATCACCAGTCAGCACTGCCAGACAACACACAATCATTGTAGCCTGCCCTTAGGTTTGATGTGTTTTAAAGCCCAGTCATCCAGTGAAGCTGAGCAGAACAAGTCCAGAAGTGTCCTTTCTTTCTTTCTCAGAGGCAGAGTGTACTCTGGAGCAATACTGAATGAGCTCCTTGATGTGTGTAGCTGTTCCCTTGTTCACAAACCATAGCCAACACTCATTTGGAAGGAGGGGAGAAGGGAAAGAAGAATTGAGGCCTCCCTTGAATGAGAGCTGAGTGCTGTAGCTAAAATGGTTCAAGAGGAGCATSACTTAGGGTGAAAGAGAATTCAAGCAGAGGACAATTTTGCCTGTGTCCTTCTGCCACCTCCCCCTCTTGGCAGGCCCTAGAAGTGCCTGGAGGATGGTCTAAGCAATTGGGCTAGGGTGGGGAGGCAAAAGAGGGGTGTTGACACACAGAGAAAGAGGTTGGGGAATGAGGCTTACCCCAGAGCTGAAGTCATTCATTAAAGCTGTGTATAGGATACATCGAGTCAAGAAATTATTCATTTAAGATTGAGGCTGGGAGTGAAAAGAGTTCAGTACATTACTTGTGAGCTTTCACCAAATCCTAAGCAAAAGTCATAGAGCGATGTGTGYTTTCTGTGTTTGCAGCCCAGCCAGGGAATTCTGGCACAGCTCAAGTACCACAAGGTAGAAGTTTTCCAAAAAATCCTACTTCAGTCCTCCCCCCTCCCATCTCTAAAACCCAGAAAGACCATTCATAGGGCCCTATAGACTGTGGAGYGCAGTTAGACCATAGGACAAAACACATTTGTTCATCTGAGCAGAGACTGTCTCTGTGCGTGTGCCTGGATGCAAAGTATTATGGGTTGCAGCATGAGTATTCAGCTGTGAGCTGAGAGATGTATGTATGAGGCAGGGCAGAATGAGACCATCGTACAGGCAGAGAGGAATAGAGCTTTACATCACCATTTTAACTCTTCCCAAATCAAGGGATAGGGTGGCAGTTTAGACCAGCCATAGTTTTCATTGGGCAGTTGTGGTGGGTGGAGGTGCTAGCATGTACCCAACATGCCTTTTCCCCTCCTCATCCTCTCCAGTCCCATCCACACATGCTGCAAGCACATCCTGCATACCGGGGGCCAGGAGCCAGGAGGGAGTGACAGCTGAAAATCCCCACCCCACTCCCCGTGAGCTACTTCAAAACACCTTTGTGCCACAAGGCCACTGCAAAGTATTCATAACGTGAGCCAGACCCTTCCTCTTAGTCAGAACTCAACATGAGGTAAGTTTGTTGGTTTCGGTCAGATGCTCTGTTACTTATTACAGTTTCTAAAATTAAATCAAAGTTTTAATCTTAGAAATAAGTGGTGGGGAAACCTTCCAGCCGTCAAAGTGAAATTTGACTCAAAAGGGAAAAAAGAACCCAGTTGTTCATAGGCAGCCTCAGAAATCAAAGAAGCCAGAATCTCTACTTCCTCAGTCACCACCTTCGCCAGCKCTGCCTTGGCACCAGACTTGTCTCCTGAAAATGTGAGTGGGTGGAGTTTTATTTGCAGGCTGTAGGGAGTTCCTGAGCTGACATGCTGCCAGATTCATGCTTTGTTAACTGTTGCTTGCACTGTCAATTGCTGAGATTATAAAAGGGGCATTTTTAAAAACATGGGGGCAAAAATTAAAAAGAAGCCATTAGATTAAGCAGTAACCATGGGACAATTTGTAAATCACAGTTAAGAGAGAGAGATACCTAGGAGATTTGCCAAGTTCAAAGTCTTCATTATTAATGTTCCAGTAGCTGACTKGATGGATTGGTTCTAGTCTGTGTCCTGTTACTCCTTCCACCTTCTTTCCTAAAGATAAATGCATAAGACAAATCTCTATATGGAGGGATAGAATCTGTAATAGATTATTTCTTATTACATAGAAATTGGTTAATAATTTACTAATTCAATTTCAGTGTTTCATCTCTCATTTCAATTAATCTTTAGAATATAAAATAAATGCTGTTCTTTGTTCTTCCAATGCTAATGAAGAAAGAAACTAATGAGGAAACCTGACCTTGATACCTGTCTAAAGATGATTTCGCTGCCTAGGAGTTTTCTTTTTTTCTCTTCTTTTATTTACTTCTACTTTTTAAACACAAAATCCATTCATTAGACTGTAAGCTGTACAAGCTGGTTATGAGCACAATTTGCAAGTGTGTTGCACAAGTTTTACTCTAGTAAAATTCTATTTCTTGGCAGAGCATTACAAAAATCATGAATCTCTATATTCTTCCATTCTGTAGATAGATATTTTGTACAAATACTTTATACATACTCAAATAAAACAAATATATGAACTTTTGTGCAGTGATTCAAGCTGCTGTCTACCACTTGGACTGTGCTTTAAGATTTAGCAGATGTTGAGAGTGATTTGTTTCTTACAAATTGTATCTGTGGCTCTGTGGCCATAATGCCTTTCAAGGAGACTTTTTTTAATCGCATCTGTCAGGAATTACACAAGTATAATCAATCCAGTCTCCTGACATCCCTTCTAGCCCTGYTTCCTGTAATTCTATTACCTGTTGTTTCTTACTGTCTTCTTGTCCTGTTTCTAACCTGTCTCCCCCATCAACACTGAGAAATATTTCCAGCCCTGCCTGTAACACTGTACTCAGAATGCATGGGAGTCTGTGACTGATGGATGCCTGTCTGCMAATACACAGGTGTGAATTAGGAAACCAATTCAGATTCGAGCCAACAGACTTTTGTTCTTGCACTGTGTTGTGCTATCAGTGGCAGGGGATTGGACGTAAACACTGAGGGCACTAAATGACGYGTTCTAGTGTTCAGATGCTTTTTGCCAAGTGTGATTTCACACCTTGGGGAACACAACAAAATCTGTCAACAGAACTCCAAACAGCAACATTTCCATGTTTTACTTACCATGGAGTCCTTTTTCTTAAAAGAATAATTACAGTAGTAGTGCATGGTCAAATTTGATAAGCTTATTCAATGTAATTGTCACTGATATAAGCAAAAAGGCGCCTTGCTTTCCAGACTCATAGCCTTGCTTGAGTCTGTCTCATTACAGAACAATGGTAGTGCATTAAGCAATTTAATACAGRCACCTGAATCTTGTTCTTGCAGTGAAGGGGGGGGCGGATGTTCATTGTGGGCTCTGCTCTGAGAAATCACACCAGGCAGGATGAGACTCCTCACAGCAGGCTGAGGAGAGYTGATATCTTTTTTTTACTATGAACAAGAGTGCTGAGATCTGCGTCTAGCTAGCGAGCTGGAGTTTGTTTCTGAGGGCTGAATAAGTGATCACAAGCTGGAAGGCTATATTCAGGTTTGTTGAAGGCCAGTACTCATGAGCTTTTTGTCTTTGTACAGGGGCAGGAAATTCCCTGTGCGTCTTATTCTCTACTTTGCCCTTGTGTACAAGAGAAGGAAGGGCTTGGTGTATAAAGTTTACTTTATAGATTCCTAATTCTATTAAGCAAACACATCTACACTCCACAGAGTAGACCCCTAAATATATTAGAATTATGAATTGTCCTAGATCTTTGGCAGTAGAGAAGTAAGATTTTCCAAATGACTGAGTAAATTGATACCTCCAAAAGCACAGCAAACTGATCTATTGGGCTTGGCTCTGAATTCCTGTTATTCCAGTGTAAATCTGGAGTAACCCTGCTGAAGTCAACAGAATTATGCCAAGGCAAAATCAGAATCTATCCTTTTTTTTTTTTTTTTTTTTACTGTGCTAGCTAATCCCATAGCTGCAAAGAAACTGAAAAATCTATATACACAAACTCCATTGGCCAGGCTATCTTTTTGTGAAGCCTACAGTATATCCCAACCTTATAAAAAATCATTCAAGTGTGACTCTGTCCTCTCTCTTGCTTTTCTGATAAGCAGAGAGGAAAAGCTGTCAATAGTGCAGAAACTACGAGACGGGAAAATAATATTTCACAGCAGGCRAGAAAAACATCAATTGAATGGAGATCAAGGCAGTTAAATTAAAGAAGCTCACAATACCTGAGTAACATGGCTACAATACAGCACATAGATGCAACTGAGACATTAAGGCAGCTAAAGTATTCTCCTGATGACAATCTTGGAGTTGCAGAACACAGCAGCATCTCCAGTAATGAGTTTCTTACCAAAAATCTGCTCCTATCCATTGGCTTGGCTTGAAATAGATTAAACTAGTGGAAAGAATCTTACTGACTTCAGCAGTCAGTGTGTGAGGCCTGATGAGTTTAAATAAAAGGTAAACTGGTGAAATACTGTTATGATAAATGAACCTGCAATTTCCTAGACTGCAGATGACTGTATCATATTTTGTCCTGTGTGATACTGTAGATTTAAAAGGGTGGTGTCACCTTTCTATGATACCAATAAAAAAATAAGATGGGCACATTTTGAGGTTAGCAAATGTTTAAAACAAACATTGTGGCAGAGTTTAGAAATGGCATTGCAGACATCTCACTGCTTTTTCTAAAATCTCAGCTTTCTCCTCTAACAAAGTCCTACAAAAATGGTAATATTCCATTTCATTAGTAGCTATTTTTAAAAAATCATATGAATATGCCTCTTACATCAGCCTGCCCTGTAAAGACTGACTGTAACTTGTAGTTTCAATACATAAATTCTAAGATTATAAATGTAAATCTCACTTTTGAGGGCAGAGTAATTTATGTGCAAATTTTCAGAGAGCAAGTGAAAAAAGAAGCTCTGCCTGTCCTCCTGACAATATCTGGTGGAGGAAGGACTCCTTGACATCTGTTGTTCAGCGCCTTTTTCTTTTCAATCACAGTTTTGCAAACAACCCCTTCCTGGGTGTGGTATGATTGCCACCCAAAGTGCCACAGAGCTGTACAATTTTACTGACACCTTGAATATTGTACTCTGAGATAGGAAGCATGTTCTTCAGAGTTGCTTTAAGCATATACAAATGACTAGATTCTTACCAGCCATGTGTCTCTGGGCTGGTAGCTGTCTTGCTAAACCAGGTTGCTACAGGTATTTTTTCACTTAGGGTTCTCTTTGGAAAAAAATAAAATAAAAAAAAATAAAGCTCTCCAAACAGAAATTAAATCTCTGCAATTATATTATTGTGCCCTGTTTGTATTGTGATAATGTCTAGAGCCCAATTACACTGAAAGAAGTAGTTTAGCCATGTCCAGAGAGCTCCTATTTTTATTAACCCAATGGATGCAATAGATAGCAGCTCTCAAACTACAGACTGCTCACCAGTGAGGTTGTAGAACATTTGCTATGTTATTGGTCCTTTAAGAGAAAGTTGCTTCCATAAGCGTTCACAGGACACTTCAAGGAAGTGCCTGTAAGCCTGAAAGAAGCAGGAAATCAAGAGAAGGAAATAATGTAGTGTCATTTGCAAGAGAAGAGAAGTAGTCACCATACCCAATGGAAGGATGGGGGAAAAGGAATCAAGTATCCATTTTGTATATTCAGAGAAGATGGGATAAAAAAGACCAGCTGACTGGACACAGCAGCTAAAATTCAGGAAATCACATGCAGGGAGATAAGAAAAGCCAGAAACAAGGAAGCATATAAAGAAGAAAAAAAAAGTAAAGAGTAAAAGGAAGCAGAGAATCTACATGCCCAGAGAAATATGGAGAAAGACAGTGGGTCAGGCTATGAGGAAGTGGAGAGAAAGGAAAGGCCAAAGGGGGAAAGAAGGTGCATGAATTATTTGAGAAAGGATCGCAAGTGCAACATCAAAACAAGGTCCTGCTGTTTTAGTTCTAATTTAATGGAAATGTTGAATGAAAAGGTTGGAGAAGCAACTTCATTATACCACTACACTAAACTTCTCCATAGCATGTCAACAAAAGAGGTTATTATGTCATATACTATATAATTATACTGTTGCAGTCCCTCACGTGAACACTCTAGAAGCAAGCCTTTTCCAGTTTTGACTTACATTGCTTTGGCTGCACTGGAGAAAATCTTTATATTAGAACAGGAGTTCACAGGTAGGGTTATGTTTGTTTAACTATACCTATATAGCTGTATTGATGTGAAGGGTGAAATGTGCCTGTGTGGACAAAGCCTGAAACATCTAGCTGTCCTTCAGGCCACAGACATGACATTCTTCAGCTTAGCAAGAAGCTACATTTCAAAGACATCTTTTATGATTGTATGAAAACAGAGCTGAGCAATACAAAGTTGTTTAACAAAAAAAAGTCTTTTATAGGTATTCCAAAATGTTTAGATTTCCTAAGCTTATACTTCCATGTAAGGATTGCTGAAGATGCTACATGTAAGTTTTGTGATCGTGAAAAGGAGAAGGGATAATGAGAAAATCTTGTATGTGAAGTTTTACTTCATGCTGTGAATACTTCTATGACCTTTGGCATAATCTGAGAGTTACTATGGCCTACATCAGGAAGCAAAAATAGACAATGGCTTTTAAGAAGCCTTGAAATGAAGGGCTCTCAAATGCTCTTTAGAGGTTTTGAGAGCATACATCTTTTTGTTTTAAATATGAACATCATGAGGGAAACAAATTGAGGGGCTTTGCCCCTCAATAAATTTGAAAAATTTATAATTTGACTGTTAAATGTAAGTAATTATTAACAATCAGATGCATGTTCTATTCTTTGTCTCCATGTGCTGGTCAGATAAGAAATAAAAGAAAAAAGAAGAAAAGGTGCCTTACACTGGTTTCTCAAGAATGTAGCATCAGGGATCTATAAAAGACTGAGAGATTCTATTGCTGCCTTTTGAAGGACTCTGTAATAATAAGGAGGCCTAGGGAGAAAAATTGTAGTTGAAGACCATTGAAGTCTTGAACTGTAGTCAAGCCACAGAGTGAAATTACTGAGCCTTGAACACCTCTCCTGATCCTTCTCTGTTGAGAAGAACCTTTGTTAGATGAGGAGGCAGAGGTTGAAAGAGTCAATTGAAATCCTCACTAAATACGTTCTCTGAGAAGTTGGGACATGTGGATTTTCTCCACACATAGATTTACAAATCCATGAAATTGGAGCAGATGGGGAATCACTCCTTTTTTTAAGCAAAAGAATAAACTATAGCAAGGATATTACCAATTCAGCATATGAGCAAGTAAAGCAGATTTTCTTGTACTAACCCACTTGAGCCAGTGACACATTCTGATACTGCAAAGTATTTGAAAAGGCAGAAAGAAAGGACTGTAGGTGTGAAATATTATTTATGCAGTGAGAGTCTCCTTTGTCTTCAATACTAGGAAGGTTATTTTGTCTAATTGTTGCTGAGTTCTTAAATGTCTTCTCCAGTGCAGTTGACCAATATTCTGTATGTCTTACTCAGTATCTGCATCTCCGTGAAGAGTGTTTTTCAAGAGTATGTCTTCAGAATCTGTCGTCAACCTGTAACAGTATGGTGACCATATGAAAAATACTGTTCTTTTCATCTGTATTTCACAAAGCACCCTACAAAGGCAGAGGCATAAGCTGTGAGCTCACACTTTCCATAAGTCATCTCTGGTAGCTTTCATTTCTGACAGCTCTGTTGCAAGACAGAGAGTCTCTGAGCTTATACTGAAGAAGGATCTGCGGGAATAGTTGTACAGGCAAAACACAGCATCAGGAGATGCAGTTTATGCTGACAAAACAGTCCTCTAGTGTGGCTTTTCCTAGGCTATACCTGGCAGCACCAGACTACGCCAAGCATTATGCCAGCACACTGCCAGCATAGGAATGTCACAATCAAACCATTCATTACTGTATTGGAGAACTTCAAAACCAAATTTGACAGATTTGGTCCAGCAGTGGCCATTACCATTGGCCATTGAGTGGTGACAAATCAAATGCAAACACAAGTTTAAATATCAAGCTGGAATTTCCTGCAACTTAGCAGGGGAAGAGTGGCAAATACAGTGCATTTGCTGCTGTTAGACTCACTGCTTCTATGAGTCCTTCTGTCTGGGTCATGCCTGGCTAACATCTCTCAGCTCTTCCAGGGCTTCTGCCAACAACAATGCCATTGTCCTGGGAGCCTTTCTAGGGCAAGACTGATTGATGATAATACATCTACTGCTTAATCTGCTATAATTGCTCTACTTCTGAGTTTCTTCAAGATCTGAATACTGGCTGCCAAGGAAAAGTGATATGTAAAAATGGAGAGTTGGTGAAGATCAGTAAAGCAGTATTTTCAAACATATGAAAAAAAAGAGAAAGAAAGAAAGAGGAAAAGCATCTGAACTAGGAGAGCAAGCACAGTCAAATCCATGCCAGAAGAGAAAAAGTCAAGGAGTCTGGAATACAGTAGTCTAAGGAGCCTACACACTGCAGAGACAGAAGAAAAGCAGAGCCAACTACTGCAAAGCCCAAAGGAAGCATGGAGACCACTGGGGAGGCAACATCCTGCAGAAAAGCAGATCCATCAGACACAAAAAGGAAGTGACAGAAACATCTAATGAGTAGCTATGAGTGGAGYCTGTTAGAACATCTCTATTCACATTTTCATTTTAACTCCTGATTAACATCATTTTCTTCTTTTAGAGGACGGAAAATGAGAATCAGAAACATGCACTGA
This sequence comes from Rhea americana, assembly GCF_003343005.1. Classification (NCBI taxonomy): domain Eukaryota; kingdom Metazoa; phylum Chordata; class Aves; order Rheiformes; family Rheidae; genus Rhea; species Rhea americana. The sequence continues at coordinate 516,216 of NW_028186945.1, read as the reverse complement.
CTGCTACAGACATAGGCAGGAAAAGCRTCATATATCTCTCAGTCCTGATCGCTAAATACTAGCTATAGATCTGGCAGATTGAGAAAGCAGTGAATCATTGTATCCTCAAGGTAAAGCAATTTTAAGACTCAATCTCATCACCTGGAAGCAACACAGAAACCTCTGAAAATATATCTCATGAAACATCATATGATGCTGTGAAACTGAATTGATCTCAACATCTTTAGTTTTTCAGTTACCAGAATGAACAAGGCCATATTCCAGAAGGGGCATAAAAGGAACAACTTACAAGCAGAGCCCATGCTTCTCTGTTTAAGCCTTTGGAATGAATTACCAGCTGTTTGGCCAAGACTTTAGTAAGGCCAAAATGCCCAACAAGTCTAAAGTGTTTCTGCTCACATGACAGTCTCTCAGCAAGGCCTTCAGAGAACTCCCAGGATTAGTCTTAAAAAAAAAAAAAAAAAAAAAAAAAAAAAAAAAAAAAGCAACTAGCAAACAGCAGGGATCTGACAATGAGACCTAACGCAACTTACTCATCTTTAGCACTGAAATAAGAGGAGAGGAAACAAGTCTTTTCCTGCTTGTGGACCCGTTCCTTCTTTTACAAGGAATTGAAAAAGATACAACTCTAAGGACTAAGAGTCATGTTGTTGGAGAAAATTACAGCAAGGGAAGTTGGAATGCATCATCAGTTTATAGGAAGACAGTTGTAAGAAGGAAGCCATAGGGTGAGCCTGTAAGTTTTGAGCACTTGTGTTTTCTGTTACATTTTCTTTCATTTGAATACAGTTCCTTCCTCTTTTGTCCCTACTCAGAATTTCTACCCAGCTTTATTCAAATAGCTGTGTCATAAGTCCCAAGCTAGTCATAACTTTTCCTTGCTACCTGACCTTGTATCACAGAGTCACACAAAAAGGGCAAAGTATGTCATCACAGGTCTGTGCGAGATATCAGTATGTTTCTGGCTTTCCTGCTGCCACTTGCAAGCCCGACACTAGCAGCAAACTGACTTTAGAAGACCCAAACAGATGACCGCTGCTTTTTTTGCTCCCCACAACAGGCCTGGTGGAGTTCCCCACTGGTACGAGTGGAGAGGCTCATGGAGATGTAAGGGGCTTTGGCTCAGGCCCAAACAGACCAGCCAGGAATAATTCTGAGAATGGATCTGGAGCTGAGATAGTGCAAACGGACAATCCCAGTCACCTTCCTTTAACAGCAGGCTCAGTGTGATTTGAATTGGCTAGCTTCTGCTGTGAATTAAGCCCCAAACCCCAAAGGCAACTTGATTCTAGTCATCTAGCCTTGCAGCCTCCTCCAAACTTAATCCAGAGGGAAAACTGACTAATTCCATTCAGTTGCTATACTGAGCTAGTGTCATGGATTAAAAAAACTTGGGGCACAGAGAAACTGAATAATCTGGGTCAGTTTTCCTTTGCAAATCCTTTGCAGAACTTGATCAAGAAAAATAAGGGAGGAGCACTGGCAAGAAGGAAAAAAAAAGCAAAAAAAAGCAGCAGGGTATCAGTGAGGTTTTGTCAAAATTCCCAAGATGGAAAGAAGCTGGATTAGGGGAGCCAGTCTTCCTTTTTTCTGGAGTAAGGACCACATCCTCAACTCTTTTCCAGTTCTTCAGTGTCCATGCAGGACTGAGAGCAAGACAAACTGCAAAAACATTCTTGGGCGGTGAATGGGACAGAAGTTGGCTTCTTGGCTAGGATGGAAGAACAGCACATTGCCTGATCCGTGAGGCAAGTCATAAAAGGGGAGTTGCCACTGTGACAGCTGCTCAAGTGATGACATTAGTAGGTGCTTTCAGAGAATGCATTTTTAAGTAGGCTTCAAAGTAAATAACCACTGCTGCTGATCATCATGCTACTTTGAACACAGGGTTACCAAGGATTGTGTGCTGTAAGAAAAGGTCAGTTTATGGATAGCCTCTTACCAAGGTTATTAATACAAAAAAGGAAAAAATGTGTGGGGGATTTTGTAACAATCTTTGCGTATTCTCTGCCCTCTATTACAGAAGTGGAGGGCTTTCATTATTAATGTGTACTCTCATTTGATTTTGTTGCATGTTTCCTGTGATGACAGGAAAGGGCTGGAGGTTTGTTTTTAGTGAAAGTGAAGATTTTCTGTTTTTAAAAAGTTGTCCTAAAGCAGTGAAATCTGATCACCTGCTTAGTGTGCTCTTGTCTCCTGCATTTGCTGCTTGACATGGACCCTATACTCCCAGCTCCATCCTCCACTGTCCTCCCAGGCTAGTTTGGAGAATGCTGACAGATCGGATGATTGCTGCTGGATATAAAGGAGCCGAATTCTCCCCCTTCACACACTCCTTTTAGTGGGGAGCACTAAATGATCCAGATCTCCCTCCTTTATCGAAATGCCAGTTTCCATGAAATTTATTTGCCTTTGAAGCCTTTGTTAACGGTACACATGCCAAAGCTCCAAAGGTATTGGGGAGAAGGATGACGAGGACTTCAAAAGCTTTATTCTCATAGTTCAAAATAGAAAGGTGGCTTCTGTTAGCAAGAGGCTTCCAGAAGCCAATTCATCAAGGCCTAATACCTGGTACCAAAGGTAACAAAGACTGAAGAACAGAGTTAGCAAAAAACAAAACAAAACAAAAAAACTCCCAGACTAACAGGAAATGTGAAACTGTAGTGGAACTCCTTCTTATGTCAGAAAGAACTCTTACAGTATCACTGGTGTATCCTAATATATTGTGCTGTTCAAGGGGAGACTGGGCAGCAAGCCTAGGGGGAGTGTCGGTAGCTTTGGGACTAATCCAAATGAAATGGGGTGCTGCTGAGCAGTGCAGAAAGAGGGAAGGGAAAGAGAAGAGAGGAACAGCACATGCAGTGCACCAAGGAAATGAAGGGAAGGGTGACAAAAGGAAACACTGTCCCCACACTGGCATCCCTTCCAGGGGCACCTCTGGCCCGAGGATCACTGGATTGAAATGGTGAAAGATCAGTGCCGCGACCTGATCGTTGTGGTTAGTTACAGACCTGTGAGGCCCTGCCTCGTGGATGAGGGTCRGCACCCCCAGGCAGCTGTGCTTTCAGCTGGCTCAGCACTCCTTTTCCCTGGGAAAATCCCCCAAAGTGCCCCCAAAAGAAGCCACGGGCATTCTGTTTCTGACCCAGCCCAACCTTTAGGTTCTCGCCCCTGTCTGCGGCCTCGCTAAAGGAGCAGGTGCTCCCGAAGAGGTCCTTCTCCAGAGCCAGCTTCACGTCGCCTGCCCCACCACGGAGTCCTCGGGCAACCCCTGTGGGAAGGCTACCCTGGCCACTCCAACTTCGCCTAACGCCGCAGGCTCAGCGGGGCAGGCGGCGCGGGGGAGGCTGACCGCAGTGCCCAGACCAAGCACCTTGCCGTGGGGGCTCTCCCGCCAACGGCCACCCCCGCGCGGCAGGGGCCTCCCCGCCCCCCCCTCCCCGTTGCACCGCCCCGCCAACGGCCGCCAACGGCCACCGCCGCCCGCTGGGGCCATCTTGGCGCGAGGGGCAGGGCGCAGCGCCTCCCTCCCGGCGGGGCCCGGAGCTCCCTGGGCAGCGTGGCGCTGTGCCAGGGCCGGGCGGTACCGTGTCACCAGCCGGGCTCGTGTGGCGAAAGCCCCAGACGGGAAGCCTGCGTTTGCAGAAGGAGTCAGCGCCCGGCTGCCTCCCCCGCGGTGGGGGCTCTAGGCAGAGGTGTCCCTGGCCCCACGCCGCGCGGGGGGGGCCGCCGTGTCCCTCTGTGCCCTGCTGCCCCTACGCGCTACGCTTATATAATTTAACCCCTTCCACTCCTAAGGCGTGATGTCGTCATGTCACTGGCCGTGCTTCGTCGAAATTATCACTCCTTTAAGCCTGCAGATCACCTTGAGGTCCTCAGACAGAGGGAACGGTGGAAAAGGCGAAGTCCTATTCATTAGTATGATGCACGGTGGTGATAGTTCATTATATTTTCGGCCACTAAAGATATCAAGTAATTCGATATGTGATCTCTTGATATGCTGTGGAAACTGACGGCACTGAGCCAAATTTATCCCGAGTAAAGTCAATAGGAATGCTCATTCCTATTGTCCCTTCAGGAATAGGTCCAGCACTTCAATTAAGAGCTATGGCAACCTGCAAGGACTACAGGCAAAGGTGACCGAGTGTACTGCTCTTCTGAACATGTGGTAGGTACGGCGGGTCACTCTTGCCGAATTACTTTTTTTTTCTTTTTTTTTTTTTTCCGCTTGGTGGGCAGAGTGACAGCAAAGATTTGGGGGAGTAAAAAACCTCGGAAATCCCCCCCCCCCTTCAGTCGACTGAATGCGGCGCCTATCATGCAAACGGGCTCCCAAAAGAAAAAAGAAAGAAAGAAAAAAAAAAGCCTAAATACTTTCACCCCGGGAAGCCCGCAGCAGCCTTTTTTCCTTGCCGTGGCTGCGCAGCCCGCGCCCGGGGTTTGCTGTTCTCCCCCGGCACACACGCGCTGATGACATCACGAAGTGCCCCTTTGTGTGTCCGTGATGTCACCGAGTGCAGCGTGGGGGACAATGGAATCCTGAACTCCGGGCGAAGGCAAGTGGGAAGCGGCGGCTGCTGCTGCTGCTGGTGATCCGGGGGCTCATCCAGGAGAGGGAAGGCAAGAAAACAGCTGCTGCTTTAGGGCTGGGACAGGTGAGAGAGTGAAAAGCTGCTGGGGGATCCTTTACGGCTTGCTTGTGGTGGTGGTGGTGGGGTCTTGGGCTGGTTTGTTTTTATTTATTATTATTATTATTGCTTTCCAACTGAGGCAGGTGAGAAGTTGCTGCTGCTGGAAGGACAAAGCAGGTGAGGAAAGGGAGAAGCTTTGGGGCTGACACAGTTGTAAGAATAAGGGGAAAACAAGCAGTCTTCCCCCCCAAAAAAAGAACTCCCCCCCAAACCTCTAATGTTCGCCTCTCAGCCTTAAAAAAGCAGCACCAGGAGCGTGTCCCCTCTCCCCGCCACCTGCCTCGAGCTCGTCCCTTTGGGGCTTTCGCCCTGGAGCAGAAACCAGAGCGGAGGGGGGCGTTTGTCCCTCACCCCCCTCACACCTTCGCAGATCACTTTCCAGAGGGTCTCCATTAAAAACTCACGTCCCCATTCCTCCCTTCCTAGCCCGCGGGGAGGGGGGGGGGGAGGCGGCGGCTGGGATCCCCTCTGCAGCCCCGGCGCCGGGGCTCCTGCGCCGCTCGCCCCCCCCCCGGCCCGGCTCGGTACCAGGCGGCGGCGGATCGCGCCCCCCCCCGCCGGTGCCGGGGGGAGGCAGCCAGGGAAGCCATTGCCTGTTTAATAGTTGCTGTTGCAGCACTTCCGCTTCTCTCCCAGCGAGAGAGACACGAGTGGCCAGGCCCAGCCGCACCGAGGAGGAGCAGCCAGACACAAAGGGAGAGGTAGGGGGACGGGGGACCCCCCGCCGCCCTCCCCGCCGCCCCGGCCGGCCCCCGGGGGCAGGGGCGAGCCGCAGGGTCGGCGCTGGCCCGGCGATGGGGAGCGGCGGGGCAGAGCGACCCTGCCCGCGGCTGTCAGGTACCGCTGCCCCCCCCCGGCCGCGGCGCTGACGGCCCCGCGGG